>NC_061836.1:99420-101920 GCF_019202785.1 Penaeus chinensis
ATAAGCACACGCGCAGATACATACACACACATGCACACACACACACACGTATGTGTGTGTGTGTGTGTGTGTGTGTGTGTGTGTGTGTGTGCATGTGTGTGTGTGTGTATGTGTATATACACATATGTGTATATGTGTATATATATATATATATATATATATATATATATATATATATGTATGTATATAACAATCCTCCCTGACCTGGCCTCGAACCTAGGCCAGTACTAAACCAGTACTGGCCCTCCGGTCTCATACCCGGAGTGACCTAGGTTCGAGGCCAGGTCAGGGAAGATTGTTATATATCTATATCAATGCGGTACTGTATTATTCCAACTGTGTGTGTGTTGGGGGGGAGGGGGTGATTGTGTTTGTGTATGTGTGTGTGTGTGTGTTTGTGTATGTTTGTTGTTGTTGTTGTGGTTTGTGATATTTGTTTCATATATGTATGTAGGTATGTATATGTTTATATATATATATATATATATGTGTGTGTGTGTGTGTGTGTGTGTGTGTGTGTGTGTGTGAGTGTGTGCGTGTGTGTGTGTGTGAAGAAAGAAAGCCAGAGTGACAAACATAGATAATCTCGAATTCTTTTAAACACCAAGACACAACCACTCGAACACACGAAGACCACCGGAAATCCACGACAAAGAGCGTGGTCCACCGAGGGAGTCCGAAGGCGAGGCAAACAGCCCAGAGATCGACGAGCAATTTAACTGATACCCAGTCGGACTCAGACTGCGGGAGAGACAGCTGGCAAGACATCGCCATGATGCAATCGCCAGTCAACACGGAGGAACATGCACTAGCAGAGTATACATATATATGATTAGAGAGATAGATGGATAGATAGATAGATAAATAGATAGATAGATAGATATATGTGTGTGTGTGTGTGTGTGTGTGTGTGTGTGTGTAAATGTGTATATATATATATATATATATATATATATATATATATATATATATATATATGTATGTATATATATATATATGTAAATATTTATATACATATATATACATATATATGTAAATATATATATATATATATATATATATATCCATATATATGTGTATATATATATATATGTATATAAATTTAAGTATACAGATATATATATACAAGACACAGACCAGGGACAGAGCCTTACCACCGGACGGCGCCAAATACCAAGACGAAATATGAAAAACCCTTGCCCGCCTTCCCTACGCGCTCGCTCCGTCCCGCCCTCACGCCCTCACGCCCCTACAAGGAGGCGATTGGCGGCGCTCAATGGGCGGCTTTTAAGGGTCGACTCCTGCTAGAACTCCGGCCTTTAATCCATTTGGGGTTTAAACAGCGTGATCGGGTCTGCGTTGCTCTGTTAATGGGAGTGAGGATGGTTTGAGTCGTGTTCACGCTCGGCTTTGGGGAAGGTTGAGATACACACGCACATACGCACATACACACAGGCACACATACACTTAAACACACATACTCACATACACACACACGCGCGCGCACACACACACACACACACACACACACACACACACACACACACACACACACGCACATGCAAGTACACTGACAAACGCACATACAAACACACACACATAAACACACACACACACACAGAAAAACATAATCATCACGTACACCTTAAAACAAACAAACAAACAAGACTAACAGGCGCAACCCAACATAACAACGCATATTCAACGCATAACACATAGGCCTACATATCATTACGTTAAAAGGACCCCAATTCAACGCTTCTCAGATAGGCCTATAAATTCTTTTCGTTAAAGAACCCGAGACCTATAACTTCACTTCGTTAAAAGCTCTAATCATACGGGGAGCATATCGCGTGATATATGCTTATCATACCTTATCATCGCATGCCTTCGTGTTGCATAAACAGAATTATTGTCATTATCAGATAATTATACCTTGGACATAGCGCATACTTGGTCATATATCTTGGGCACAATATGTCGTTGTGGTCGGTATGTGTATACCGTGTATGTTTGTGTGTGTGTGGTGGGGGGGGGGGGGTTGCGTGTGTTTGTTTGTGTTTGTGTTGGGGGGAGGGGTGTTTGTGTGTGTGTTTGTGTGCGTGTGTGTGTTGGGGGGGAGGAGGTGATTGTATTTGTGTATGTGTGTGTGTGTGTGTTTGTGTATGTTTGTTGTTGTTGTTGTGGTTTGTGATCTTTGTTTCATTTACTCTTTTTGGTGATTATACTCGTCGAGATGTTGATTCTTCTATACAATTCATAATGCTATCAAATATCTTATTTTTCATCACTATTTTCCCCTCTTCTCTCCTTTCATTCATATCTTTAAATCTCGCTCTTTATTCCTTTCCTTCTTCCTCTCCCTTTTTCTCTCATCCTTTTTCTCCTCCCTCTTTCCCTATAATCTTTATCCCCCTCGCCTATTCCCTTTTACTTTTCCTTAATTCTTTCCGCATAATTCTTTATTTTTTTCTCTCTCTCCTATACCCGCTTTTTATCA
>NC_061836.1:115540-118040 GCF_019202785.1 Penaeus chinensis
ATACACATATAAACATACATATAAAATATACACATATATACATACATATGTATATACATATATATACATATACATGTATACACATACATATATATGCATATACATATATACATGTATATACATATTACATGTAAACACATACATGTATACACATACATCTATATATACATATACATGTATATACATTTACATACACATATGTATATACATATATACATATGTATATACATATATACATATACATGTATATAAATATACAAGTATATACATATATATACATATACATATACATATATATACATATATATACATATACATATATACATATACATATATATACATATAAACATACATATAAAGTATATACATATAAACATACATATAAAATATACACATATAAACATACATATAAAATATACACATATAAACATACATATAAAATATACACATATAAACATACATATAAAATATACACATATATACATACATATGTATATACATATATATACATATACATGTATACACATACATATATATGCATATACATATATACATGTATATATATATTACATGTAAACACATACATGTATACACATACATCTATATATACATATACATGTATATACATTTACATACACATATGTATATACATATATACATATAAATATAGACATACACACTTGATTACACATATAGATATACACATATACACATATACACATATATATACAAATAAATATACATATATATATACAAACATCATATACACATGTATATATACATACAAACATCATATACACATGTATATATACATACAAACATCATATACACATGTATATATACATACAAACATCATATACACATGTATATATACATACAAACATCATATACACATGTATATATACATACAAACATCATATATATATATATATATATTTATATATATACATATATTAATATATACAAATAATATATATGTATAAACATAAATACATAGAAATAATATATACATATGCATATACATTAATATATACAAATATTACATATATACGTACATATATATATATATATATATATATATATATATATACACATAAATGCATACAAATATTATATATATAATTATATATACATACAAATATATATATATATATATATAAACATCTGTATATAAACATACACATATATATACAACCATATGTACAATATATATATATATATATATATATATATATATATATATATATGTTTATTTATATAGACATACATATATAAACATAAATATAAATCTTATATATCCATAAATATATATTTACTAATATATACATTTATATATACACATAGGTATATATATATAAACATATATATATGCATTGTACATATAGATACATACATGCATATATATATATATATACTTTTAACCAAAAGCCGATGGGCATGATGTGTATGTTCATGCTTTGCCTACTTGTTGATTGTTTTTGAACATAGATGGCTACACTTTTACTAAATCACCAATGAGCCAATTACGAGTACTGCCTGTATCGCCCGTTTACTCTTTTCTTTGATTTACAAAAATATTCAACATTATCTTATTTTGCTGTTACTAATGTTTATAACATTATAGTAATTATAATGTTTATAACAAAAACAACCCCATCAATATTGATAGCACTAGTAAAAAATACATTTTTCTCACACATATATATGCTTATATATATAACTATATATGTATTCATATATATATATATATAAATATATATATAAATTCATATATATGTGTGTACATATAAACATACATATACAAATATATGTACATATACACCTATATATACATACATATATAGACATATATATACACATAAATACAGATATATATACATAATCATAAATAATTTTCTATATACATACATATATATTTATATATATGTATACATATATATATATATATATATATATATATATATATATGTAAGGAAACCGGCCACAGTAAGAAATTAAAATAAATTGCAACATCCCTCTTCAGATGGAAAATAATCCATTTTTGTTTACTGTTTCAAACTCTTCAAGATTTCCTCTTAAAATGAATTTATTATTTGTCTGAAGAGGAAAGTCACAATTTATCTTCATTTCATACTGTCATCTTTATGTACACAAAACTGTATTTGTGTTCATTTACATATACATATATATATATATTTATATATATATAATATATATATATATATATTTATACATATATAAATACATATATACATATATGTACATATATACATATATATAAACATATATACATACATATACACATATATACAAATACATATATACATATATGTAAATATATACATATATATAAACATATATACATACATATACACATATATATACAAATACATATATATACATATATAAATCTATATACATAATATATATACATATATACATATATATCCATATATACATGTAAATATTGTAGATATATATATATATACATGCATATACA
>NC_061836.1:128040-130540 GCF_019202785.1 Penaeus chinensis
ATATACTTCTGAAAACCATATATAGCAGTGATGTCACAATTGTGGCATCACTATGGATTGGAAAGCCAATCAAATTTGGACAATCTTTTACAGGTGTAGGTCTACATGGATGTATTCTGAGCATTATTTGAACAAAATAAATGCACACAAAAATATTGAGTTCAATGAAAAATGTTGAGTACTACCCATCCAATTAAACCAAGTGTTGCCATTTTACTGACATGTTGATTAATGCTTGGCATGTTTTGCCTAAGCTGTTACACCCTTAAGCAGTATCATAAAACAAAGATCTGGAGGAGACAAATATTCATTCATCCTAGCAAGGTGAGAGGGATCAGCTGCAGAGGGATTAGTATTGTGCTAAGCCAAGCTAGGAATGGCAGAATAGGATAAGCCAAGTTTGGTTGGGTTTAAAGTTTGAACCGTCTGAATGATCTCTGCAATGTAGCATGGTAACATGCCCCTCGACTAGAAAATATATTTTATAAATTACCTTTTTTTAAATATATATTTGTGGTAACATCACAGTTGCAGACATATATTGCTTACCTCAAACTATGCTGTATGTGGAATAAATTAATTAATGAATTTTGAAATCTTGCATAGGTTTGGAATGTTTTTCGCTCATATAAAACGCTTGTGGATGTTAAGGATGCTTGTGGATAACTGAAAGAAGGAATCATAATTGCAGGGTTGGATGCCTGTGTGGAACTTAAAAATTACCAAATAAATCCCTTCCCTAATGTTACTGAGAGCGACACTGAGATAGGGAGAAATGGACACCGCTAGTTTATAGTGTATAAGATATGGCCATAAACAATACAGGTACAGCTACACTGGACTCATATTTACTGCAAAATGATGAAACTATCTGCTGCATTTCACCCTTCAGTGACTATGTCAAAAACACCCACACAGCCAGAGTTCTCAATGCTGCGTTTTGGGTGAGTTGGAAAATGCTAATGATGGGGGGTACAGGGGGGCTTGCCCCCCGTCTAGGGAATAAATAGAAGGTACCAAGAGATAGGTTTGGATTTTTGGGTTTGCATGAAACCCTGGTTTGGGGCTTTATTTCTGGAGGCGCGTCGCCCTCGCCGACAAATAGCTGTCCCTTGAACACTTAAGAGCAACCAGGTAGCACCAGTTTCCTCCCCCGCCCATGGCATGTTGAAGTTCTTTCATAAAAGCAATGCAAACAAGACAGGAGGCTCTCTAATCATATCATAAACAAAGACTGAAAAAAATTGCAACGATTTCCCAAGGAAAGATTCACTCATGTGAAAGCGCCTGATACTCCCACAGACACGAGCAATTTCCGGCTGGCAACCCACAGTTTCCTCTCAAGGAAATGCCTTGCGAGGCGCCTTACCTGTGGCAGGTGGCGAGGGGGCGCGGCCGCGGGAGGCGACCGCCGCCATCTGCCGCAGCTAACTGTTCCTGCCGCCCATGGCCCAGTGCACGCCCGTGGACAAGCGCACGCCCGTGGCCCAGCACCCTCGAAAACACACGTCCACTCATCCCTGCCCTTGTCAAAATTATATTGGACATCGTAGAGACGGCCTCGATGGCGACAAGCTAATATTGCTGCTGGACGAAGTAGCGAGTCAAATTCCCCGTGGGAGCAGCACGTGTATCTTCCCTCTGCGCCGTTCCGCCTTGGACTGAGCGTGATTCCCTCCGTGAGTTCTATGACCCAGAGGAGATGCCTATTCTGTGTCTCCCTAATTTTATTCTTTACCTCGAACCAAATCCTCTGGTAGATTATTTGCTGCACAGCAAAGTCTGACAAAGTCACAATAACAAAGAATAAATGAAGGTCATTTGCGCTTCCTCGTAGGCTAAACATTACATAATGTATTGTATAGTCGACAACTATACCTAAATACATGTCCGAAACTATTTTCGTGACTTCACTGTACATATACATTAAGCATTCTAGGCGAATATCTAAGGTTCGTAACCTTGGAGCCTTGACTTTTTTCCAATGTGTATTGACTTTACTACCTAGCATTAACGAAAACCATACACACCATGTGAGAATTAACTCCAGAAGAATATGGACACATTCAAAATAACAGGGAAATTAAAGTGTAATAAAAAGTATTTCCTTCAATTCATTAGTGTAACACCATCCCAATTCATGGAAGAAACGACATTATACCAAATCACTTTAAGCATGGCCTCGCACGTTCTTTATATTTATATAGACCTTGGGAATCGTCTATTGCAAATCTTGAATGACTGCGAACACATACTAACAGACCTAACAGAGAATAAAGAAGATAACGTAACAAATTTACTTTGCAAAGCCTTTGATAAGATCGACCATGAAATTTTACTCCGTAAAATAAAGGTCCTTAAAATCAGAGGAAAAGTGCGAATATGGACACTTGATTTTCTATCAAATCGCAAACAAAGAGTAATAATGGTTATTGTTCTAATGAATCAAATGTTAGAAATGGAGTGCCAGACTCAGTTCTTAATTATGCCTGGGGAGATT
>NC_061836.1:135540-143040 GCF_019202785.1 Penaeus chinensis
ACTCAAATAAGCATTCCTTATTATCTATATATTACGTGCATCATTCAGTATTTTCATTACAATTAGATAATTCTCATTTAGTAGTCTTAGATTATCTTCTCACAGTAGGTTTATTTAAATTGAACATTATTTCACAAATTTAATTATTTCATTAATTATATTGCACACAGCAAAATCGTTAAACATCATACAAAATGAAAATATGTTATTGAAAATAAATATAATTTCTTTATAATTCTAACGGCGATTTAATACACTCGTTTTTTCCCCCAGAAAGCCGGATTACCGCATAACAACAATAACACCACTTATTCCCCTATGTTTCACCTCATACCCTAACACAAAGTATATACTTCATCAGTATACTTAGATGCAACTAAGGTTCCAGATGTTCGAACCAATTTTCAAAGTTAGTCCACCGTGTATCCGTGTACCTGGGAGTGAATGGAGCATTGGCCGCTCAGTCGAGACTCTCGTTTTCAGTCCACGTCGCCCCCCAGGTAGACTGCTGCGCCCTCCGCTTCGGAACCTCTGGTTTCGAGAATCCTCATGCTCAACGCACAATACGCACACTACTTTCGAACGCACTTTTTTATAGGTCACTTTGGTAAGCACAGGCCGTTAATTTGGATAGATTGTAATAACACCCCCCAGAAGTCAAATCTTCCAAGATTTGATTGAAGTAATTAGTTCAAATTTATGGCCTGGAGAGCGCATCTGCAATTACGTTGCCACGCCCTTTTATGTGATTTACCTGGAGATGATAAGGCTGAAGAGACAACGACCATCTCAGTAGTCGCTGATTGGAGTACTTGCTCTTCTCCAGGAAGGTCAGCGGATTGTAGTCAGTGAAGATCTGGACAGGATGAGCACCACCATACAGATAACACTCGAACTTCTTGATTGCAGTTATGATTCCAAGCAACTCTTTCTCGATGGTACTGTGTGCTAGCTGATGCAAGCTTGGTTGAGTGGTAAGCTACTGGATGTAGAACACCTTCGTCATCTTCTTTGAGGAGGACGGCGCCGGTAGTTATGTCACTGGCATCTGTATGCAGGATGAATGGTTTCTGGAAATCGGGAGCTGCCAACACGGGGTCGCTGGAAAGAAACAGCTTCAGCTTCTCGAAAGCCCTCTGACATTCTGAAGTCCAGGAAAAAGACACTTTCTAACTTGTGAGACGCGTCAGCGGAGCAGCGACATCTGCGAGATTTGGATAATAGCGACGGTAAAATCCCACCATGCCAAGGAAGTGCATGAGGGACTTCCGAGTGCTTGGAACTTGATAGTTCAGAATGGCTTCTACGTTTTGCAGTCTTGGGTTTAACCTTTCCATTTCCAACAATATGTCCCAAATACGTTACTGTAGCACTGCAGAATGTACACTTCGCTAACCTTATTGTCAAATTGGCATCTTGTAGTTTCTGTAAAACACACGATAAACTTTCTAAGTGCTGAGACCAAGTTTCTGAAAGAACCAAAATATCGTCCAAGCATACGTGAACATCTAATCCATGTAATGTAAAGTTCATAACACGTTGAAATGTAGCAGGACTGTTTCTCATACCAAATGGCATAACTAAATATTCATAAAGTCCAAATGGAGTGATGAATGCTGATGTAACTCGAGCTTTTTCAGTTAGCATTATCAGATAAAATCCCTTATGAAGATCAATTTTTGATAAATATCTAGACTGACCAACTGCATCAATCAGATCATCAACTCTAGGGAGAGGATACGAGTCAGGAATAGTTACTACATTCAGCCGCCTATAGTCTGTACACATACGAAGTTGTCCACCTTCCTTCGGCACTAGTACACATGGAGAAGCCCATGGCGATGAGCTTGGTACTGCTAAGCCATTCTGCAGTAGAAAGTTAACTTCGTCTCTCATTTGCTGCTTTTTCTCGGGGTTTAGACGATAAGGTGCTTGTCGTATGGGAAGCGTACCTGGTACTAGTTCAATATCATGCTTGATAACATTGCATTTACCTGGAGTGTCAGAGAATACTGGTATGTAATTTTTAAAAAGGTTAGAAATCCCCTGCATCACGTCTGAACTAAGGTGATTTAAGAGTGAAAGTAGATTACCAAGAATATCAGAATATATATATGGGTGTGTGTGTGTATGTGTGTGTGTACATATATACTATATGTGTTTATAGCTATATATATATATATATATATATATATACATATATATATATTTATATATACACATATATATACATATATATATTTATATATATATATACATATATATATTTATATATATACATATATATATTTATATATATACATATATATATATATATTTTTTTTTTATACAGCCATTCATTCCACTGCAAGACATAGGCCTCTCTCAATTCATTGTTGAGAGGTTAAATGGCAGTCTCACACCTGCCTGATTGGATGCCCTTCCTAATCAACCGCGGTTCGGCGCTCTAACACTTGTGCCACGGCGGTGACTTCTCCTACAACATCTGTGTCTGCCTTCTCAAGGCGATATGTCGTTTTTTTCGGGCTCGAGCAAGCAGTCAGAGCGCAGGCATTTTCACGACCGCCGCGACAGGGAATTGAACCCGGGACCACAAGTGCCGGAGTCCAGTGCGCTAACCACTGGACTATCGTGGCAGTCATATATATATATATATATATATATATGTATGTATATGTGTATATATATATATATGCATATGTGTGTATATATATGATATGTATGTATGAGTATATCTGTGTGTGTGTGTGTGTGTTTGTGTGTGTGTGTGTGTGTGTGTGTGTGTGTGTGTGTGTGTGTGTATTTCGGTGGAGAACCGGTGGAATCAACTCACGACGCGAGACAGCTCGTTGATGATTGGTAAATGCGCGAGGTAATTGACGATGAGTAGTTGACAGATATACCAACTTTTAAAAAACATACTGATCAATAGTGCGCGACACTGAATGACTGGAGCAAATCGTGGAAACGATCTGCAAAACGTATGGTTCAAGGTCTAATGAAGTAAGCTCATTTCGACTCCGAAAGTGGCCCAACCTGTGCAGGTTCCAGCGAGGAAGGAGCCTGCCCGGGGTATCAGTCTTGCCTGATCCTCTGTTGCAGCAGAGAATCAGGCTCAAAACATTGACATTCCGATTTTACAATGCTCAAAACAGGGACATTCCACTTTTAAAGTACTTAAGACACTGATATTATGCTTTAATAATACTCAAAACACCGACATTCCACTCTCATAATACCAAAAACACCGACATTCAACTTTTATGATACTCAAAACCCCGACATTCCACTTTTATAATACCCAAAACACCGACATTCCACTTTTATAATACTCAAATTTACCGACATTCCACTTTTATGATACTCAAAACATCGACATTCCACTTTTATGATACTCAAAACACCGACATTCCACTTTTGTAATACCCAAAACACCGACATTCCACTTTTATAATACTCAAATTTACCGACATTCCACTTTTATAATACTCAAAACCCCGACATTCCACTTTTATAATACTCAAAACCCCGACATTCCACTATTATGATACTCAAAACACCGACATTCCACTTTTATAATACCCAAAACACCGACATTCCACTTTTATAATACCCAAAACACCGACATTCCACTTCTATAATACTTAAAATACCGACATTCCAGTTTAACAATTCTCAAAATACCGACATTCCAGTTTTATAATATTCAAAATACCGACATTCCACTTTTATAATACTGAAAACACTAACATTCCACTTTTATAATTCTCAAAACACCGCCATACCGCTTCTATAATACTCAAAACATCATTCCGTTTTTTATGATACTCAAAACACTAACATTCCACTTTTATAATACTCAGAACATCGACATTCCGCTTTTAAAATACTCAAAATACCGACATTCTGCTATCACAATATTCCAAACACTATTATTCTGATTTTATCCAATTTTAAAATACTTAAAAAAAGTGACACTACAAATACTTAAAACCTTGTCATTCCTCTCTTCCATAGAATTGTGGTTGCCATTCCTTTTCTTACATTCGTTTTCCTGCATTCCCTTTTCTTACATTCGTTTTAGCCAATCCCTGAAATGAGTTGATCTTATTACTTTAAGAGATGTTGTCAATCCTTTTGTTCTAACTGATATTTCATAAGCTTACAAACTTTAATCAGCATAAACTAGCTGGAATTTCACTACGTGTCTGCAATAATTCGTTGATAGGAGCAATTGATTTAATAAAATGCCCCAACACCATTTAAAATAGCGCGCTTTTCCGTACAACATATGGACTTCGTTGAAAAGTTCCCTATCATCGGTGTTTTGCGAAATATCAGTTTTGAATACTATGGATGACATAAATAAGCAAGAGCTATGTTTATCCTATTTCATCTCAGTATTACTTTGATATGAAACTAAGAGAATATATCTGAGACAGAATGATAAACTAAAAGAGTGATGACGTCATCACGTCAGTGGGTCAGGAGACAGGCTTGGCCGACCGCAGCGCAATTTCAAGCTTACTGCTACGCGCGGATAAATCGGCGTTAAAACGTCACTTCTGACGCAGATGTGTTCTCTCTTTTCTTTTGTTTTATATACATCATGGCTAATTTCTGAGAAACAACCGTGTGTACATAATGTACCCAAAATCACGCAGCGACAAATGTTGCTGTAATGGCCACATTTACATTCCAGGCATGATGGTATCACAAAAGGGTAATAGATTCCAGAAGGGAAATATGACTTAATGATTAAAGTTTGATAGGGGAGATCTAACCAAAACTAAATATGTGTATAAATCACTAATGATCAATTATAGTCCTTTGGAGTATCCTGCCCAGAATCCATAGCTGGGGCAATCGCATGCCATTTCCGAGCTCTTGCCCTGTGAAAGCATCCTTGAATGAGAAATAGTCTGGAAATAGTTAGGAAACTTTCCGAAAGTTATTTACAACCATTCATGCCAATGAAGTGAAAATGCTGGTTATTAAGAACAGTAGTGGCAACGCTTCATTGCTTCATTTTTTTAATGAAACGCATGTGCAAACGCTAAAAGATTATCCAGAAAGGTATTTTTTTTCTTAGGTTCACAAAATTCAATAAAACGTAACAACTAACAGCATAGGCAACACTGATGAACGGATGAACACACACACACACACACACACACACACACACACACACACACCTACAGATATATATATACATATATATATATATATATATATATATATATATAATATAGATGTGTGTGTGTGTTTGAGTATACCGTGTACATAAGCACGATTTGTGTAAGCCATTAGACATAGACGACATGGCTGTTTGCCACGTGGCTCGAAGTCCAGTGGAGAACCATCGATCAGCGAGGACTTAGATGACGAGATGACTGACCCCTCAGTCGTGCCTCAGCAACCAGGTCTAGCCTCTGGCCTCACAGGGATGGAGGGCAGGACCACGCGACCCCACGCCTAGCGTTTACCCTTAGACTCGTCTCGTGTGTTCCCTCCACTGTGTAGGACTCATTAATAAAGAGTCAAGCCGTTATAACCACTATCACTACCCAACCAGTCAAAACCACTGTATCGTAGGCATCTATGCCTTTTACAAACTGGTGGCAGGGTGGCCGTTGCGTCCTTTTGGCTTGCAACACGGACACACAGTCTCCGAAATCCGCTCGACCCATCGCTTTCACGATCGACTGTCTTCAAAACCACGTGAGTACACGTTTTGGGCCTCTATATTTTGTTTTCCTTCCCTTCTTCTCCCAAGTGCTAAGCCATATGTGCAGTTATTCTCACGTTGGTTTTGTTGGTGCACGTTCTTACACTATTCTTCTGATCTTAGATCGCATTACAGTGTGATCACGGTATGTAGTCAACAAACATGAACATTATTCATTCATCAAGTATTTAATAAATTTTTATTGTTTCACTGCAACGAATTTAACCCGTTTGTGATTTTATCTCTATCGCGGATATCATATAATTTATTTCCATTCTCGTAGCGCATTTCCCGTCTTGACCTGATCTCGGTGTAACAGTCATTAATCAGGGAACCCTTCTGTTCAGCTGTGTGACCTAACCTCACTTTCTCTCACTTCTGGTCGGTTGACACGTGAGATGGCTTGAGAGACAGCTTGCTGTTCCCATTAATTGGTTGTTGTAAGTGCTTAATGGTGACAACGCTCTATCGGCGCTAGGGCCGAGCTTGTAACGTGATTTTTATATAAATTTATCAGTTGAGTATAGCGTCAGAATCTCCCCCATATAATGCTCAGGGATCGCCGGGGTTGCGTAATGCCCAATAGATCTACGCTCCGACGTAGAAAGACCTGGACGAGATCTGCGAGGAAGTCTGGACGAATCCGAAGTCAAGGAGAACCTGTGCGAGATCTTCGAAGACGTGTGGACGTCGAGGACGGACGGATTTACCAAGGACCAGGACGAAGAGGACGACAAGGACGAGCAGTCATGAAGATACACCAGGGACAGCGCACGCGAGAGGGAAATGACCAGTCAATCAGTTCCTGCCAAAGTTGGGTCACCCTTGAGGCAAATCTAAGGCCCCTTGAGAGCAAGGCGTTATTAGGTGGCCAAGCTATATACCGTGTACATAAGCACGATTTGTGTAAGCCATTAGACATAGACCACGTACACACACACACACACACACACACACACACACACACACATATATATATATATATATATATATATATATAAGTATATATATGTTTATATATAAAAAATATGTATGTACACACACATATACACATGATAATAATAATAGTATTATTATTACTAGTATAATCCTATTAGTATCATTATTTTATATTACAATTATTATTACATTATAACTATATAGTATAAATAAATAAAGGACTAACTAGAACGTTTTCTAGAACAACTCTGCGTCTTCTGTCGCAACAAAACTGGTATGGAGATTCCAATCGATATCTACTTACATAATATATCAGGATTAATCGGTGTAATTCATGATAAAGTATACTAAAAAGCAATATATATATATATCTATATATGTAAATATATATACATATATACATATACATATATACATATATACATATATACATATATACATATATACATATACATATATACATATATACATATATAATATATATATGTATGTCTATATATATAAACATATATACATGTGTATATATACTTGACTCTTGGTCGCTGGGGGGACCGTGCCCCCCCCGGCCACCACGCCACTGTATTTTGTATGAATAAAAACACGAACACAGTAACCTGTACAAAAAGATGAAAAGAAAAACGGCCTCAATGAAACAATAACGGAACGTTTCGAACTTTTCACGAGTTCCGAAATGGATACAGGTTTCATTTCTTATATATATATATATATATATATATATATATATGCATGTATGTATGGATTCTTCCTCACTCTCGACTCACGAACAGAAAACGCAGGAAGCAGAGCAGCGGTCTAGAATATTGGAAAAACTA
>NC_061836.1:145540-148040 GCF_019202785.1 Penaeus chinensis
GTTGTGGCTTTCCTACAGGACCACTTCAAAACTCCTCGTCCCTCCAGTGGCCACTCCAGGATGTTTCACTTGGACAGACTGAGGGGGAGAAGTGTGCCACAGCAGTCTCAGATCGATTCACAAAAATTGAAAACCTGATGGACCCAGTTGCTCTGTGGGAGTCCTTCAAGTGTCAAACACTCGAAGAAGCGCACGAGGCCTTTGGCGAACGCCCAAGGGCAAAGCAGAATTTCACAACACTGGAGACATTGGAGGCCACTGAAGCGTGTTGTATGGCTCGGCTGAATGTCAATCAGGACTTGCGCCATTCCTTGATGCATAGGACTCGGACACTGCTGAGAAGAGACCAGGAACAGTTTATCAGGAACTTTGCTGATGAGGTTGAAGGGCATTTCTTGGTAAATGACCACCTGTCTACCAAGCCCTGGGAAAGCAGACGACTGCAGTCCGCTCAGTGGACAGATCATCTCAGATCATGTTGGGCTGAGTATTTGAGCAGCTGTAACAAGTAGACCCTCCAACAGTCCAGACCCACCCATCAGCGAGGAACCTCTTACTCACCATCCTAACTAAGGTTATGATGGCGATTTCTATGCTGAAAGGTGGGAAAGCTGCAGGCATATGTGATATCCCTGCTAAATTGCTAAAGACTAGGGGTGAACCTATGGTTCGGGGCTTGCATACAGTCTTGACTGCCATCTGGTTCCATTCCCTCTGACATGTTGAGGGGTGTCGTCATCCCTCCCAGGAAGGGGAAAGGGGATCGTTGGGACTGTAGCAACGACCGTGGCATCACACTGCTCAGTATACCAGGTGAGGTTTTTGCCAACATTCTTCTGAAACGGATCCGTGACCACCTCCTAAGGCACCAGAGACCGGAGCATTCTGGATTCACTCCTGGCAAGTCCACAAGAGACCGCACCCGAGCACTTCGAATCACTGTGGAACACCATCGCGAGTTCGGTCATGGGTTGTTTGCAGCCTACATCGATCTCAAGATAGCATTTGACTCGGTGCATCGAGAATCGCTATGGGATATCCTGAAACTGAGGGGAATTCCGACACGGATTATTGGCAGGGGTATAGTTGTCAGGACAATGTGTCCAACCGACGGCTACACCGTGTGACTGGCATGGGACCTGTTACTTGCATAATCTGGAACCACCAACTCAGGCTATATGGACACCAAGCTTATTTCCCTGTAGATGACCCTACCCGTCAGGTTGTCTCTTTGTGAGGCAATCCTGGGTGGAGGTCATGGCTTTGGCAGCTTGACCAGTCCTGTCATAAGGAGTTAGAGATGGGCCTGCCTAGACACTCGCCATGAGGGACCGCCGTTCGAATCCCTCGCCGCCAGTGGATGGTAACCCCGGCCATTCCTTGCACACAGGGGATAGCTAAGAAGCAGAATGAAACAGACAGTATGCCACAGCAAGAATATCCATTGTAACAAATAGAATCAAACTAAACCTTAAACCGTGACTGGAAGCAAAGGAGGTATGTGCCCCGATGATGATGATGATATATATATATATATATATATATATATATATATATATATCCCAATGCCGACGGGCATGGCATGTACGTAAATGCCATGCCCACTGTTTAATTGTTTTTAGAGATGGATGCTACACTTGTACTAAGTGAGCCAGTTATGAGTACTGCCGTTCACCCTTTTCATTGTTTTACGGAAATATTTTACGTTATCTTATTTTGCTGTTACTAATGTTTTTAATAAAAATAACATTATTCTTCCTTTCTTTGTTGGATTTCTTGGCTATGAACCAGCGGCAAGTGGCCAAGGTTATTAAGCCAATGGATCCTTTTCATTCTATCAATCTATATAAGGTCATAAAGTTTTGTCTCCCTTAGAAAAGTGATTACTTAATATATTATTTTTTCATCATCTGGTAATGGATTTGATGTAAATTGTAGATCTTGAATTCGAAAATAATTTGAGGTTTCTTCTGTTATTGTTGTATTTTTGGCAGGATATTAAGAGATGGGCTTTTGTTAGTTGATTTGTGCAATGGGGGCACTGTGGTGGATATCTTCTTTCTTGTATGGTGTGAGGTGTGAAATTTTGGTGGCGTTTGTTCTCAGGTGCGTCAACACCACCACCTCTCTTCTATTTCTAATATGGGCTGTGTCCCATGTTTCTATTATTGTTTTGATCTTGTTGTTTAGGTTTAGGTTGGTCCACTCACTTTGCCACAGGAGATGTATTTTTGCTTTTATAAGACACAAAACACCTGAGATCTGTATGAACATTGTTAATGTCCAGATCGCCAGTTAATCTAGCTAATTTGTCAGCCTGTTCATTGCCATGGATACCAGGGTGGCCTGGTATTAGCTTGATTGATTTGTTGGCACCATGTAACTTACGAATGATATTACCCAGCAATTCATTTTTAGTGGTTTCTAAGGACTAAATAGATTTAAGTGAACTTAATGACTCTGAAAAAATAACTATTCTATCATAGGTCGTCGATAGTGC
>NC_061836.1:153040-155540 GCF_019202785.1 Penaeus chinensis
ATGTATGTATATATACATATAAATGTATGTATATATACATATATGTATATATTTACATACATATGTATGTATATATACATATATATGTATGTATATATACATACATATGCATGTATATATACATACATAAGCATGTATATACACATATGTATGTATATACAAATATGTATGTATATATACATATATATGTATATATATACATATGTATGTATATACAAATATGTATGTATATATATACATATATATGTATATATACATATATATGTATATATACATATATATGTATATATACATATATATGTATATATACATATATTTATGTATATATACATAAATTTATGTATATATACACATATATTTATGTATATATACATATGTATATATACATACATATATATATATATATATACACACATATATACATATATACACACACATATATATGTATATATACATATACATATATATAAGATATATATAAACATGAACAAATACACACTCACACTCACACTCACACACACACACACACATAAACAGTGTGCATTCATAGGATATCTTTAGCCCCAGATGATTTTGTTTGCTTTAATAATTGCAGTGAAATATTAAGACTCTGCTATTTTAAGTACTGGGACAATAACTATTAACCCATTGCCAATGGGCATGGTACGTACGTCCTTGCCATGCCCACCGTGAGTTTACTTGTTTAATTGTTTTTACACATAGATGGCTACACTTGTACTAAGTCACCAATGAGCCAGTTATGAGTACTGCCTGTCTCGCCAGTTCACCCTTTTCATTGATTTATGAAAATATTTTACGTTCTCTTATTTTGCTGTTACTAATGTTTATAACATTATAGTAATTACAATGTTTAAAATAATAACACCATCGATATTTATAGCACTAGTAAAAAATATGTTTTTTCCCACCAATTCAAGGAAAGGTGAAATCATGTAAGGTCTCAAGATCTACTAATTGACTCCTTTGTGGCTAAGCACTAGCAGAGCCATCTATGTACAGAGACATTTCACAAAAATAAAAAAAATGAACACAGCATTTTCCCCATTTTTTATTCATTTTCCCTGGAGGCAATGGGTTAAGCAGTACTGAATAGAAGAATGTAGGAATGAATAAACTAGTAAATTCTAAATAATATTTATTTCTTATTTACTTGACAATACACTAAAATGAACAGGTGCTACATCATGGAAGTCAAATCATTTGGTTCCCCAATTATTTCCATTACTGATGGAAGAGAGTAAAATGCTGCAGTGATTTTCTACTTCTCGCTGTTCTTTTCTACTGGATTCAATGCAACAATCCTTTCACTGGCCCCACTGCTGCTGGAAGCCACTGGGCTGGGCAGGATATCTGGAACACATTGATAATATAATCAACTACAGCTGGCTTTTCACTTCACACACATATATGTATGTATGTATATGTGTGTGTGTGTATGTAATACACAAACACACACACACACACATATATGTGTATGTGTGTGTAATAGATATTTATATCTATATATATACATACATATAGACACGTGTGTGTAACAATATATATATATATATATTTGTGTATGTGTGTAATATACATATATATATATTCATACATGTATATGTACATATATATACACACATACATACATACATATACACACACACAAACATACCTGTATGTGTGTATATATACATATATACACACACATATATGTGAACACACGCACACACAAATATATATATATACACATATATAAATAGACATAAATATATACACACATACACACACACACACACATATATATATACACACACACACAAATACATACATATCGTCATCATCATTGGGGAGCTAACACCAGCAGGGGCGCATAGCCGCATCAACCCTTGGCTTCCACCTACGAGAGTCCCTCATGGTGAGCATGCAGGCAGGGGCCTGGCCCATCTCTAGCTCCTCTTGACATGTTTGATCGATCTGGCCCATGACGTCCTCAGTCGTCCCATAGGCTTCTTCCACCCAGGGTTGTCTCAAACAGAGACAACCTGGTGGACAGGGTCATCCTGCGGGAATCAAGCCAAGTTGCCGTATAGCCTGAGTTGGTGATTGCGACTAACAGATCCTGCACTTGTCTCACGGTGCAACCATTGGTTGGACACATGGTCCCGCCAACTCTACCCCATGATCCGGCTTAAGGATCTGTTACAAAAGGCATCAAGACGAGATTCCAAAGCACAAGATAGCATCCAGGTTTCACTACCATTTAGTAAAAATGGCAGTATCAGGGCCTGGAAGACACTTAGCTTGGTCCTTCTGCACAGGTACCGGCATCTCCAAAAACTCTTGTCGAGAGATTTCATGACCCGTTCTGCTAGGACAATCCGTCTGCTGACTTCCTGGTCAGAGTTACCACTAGGATTTCCAAAGATTCAGATAGAATAGGAACAAAAGCAAAGTCAAGGTCGGTAACCTTGAGATTGCCCAGAGTTGCTCCACAGGA
>NC_061836.1:160540-165540 GCF_019202785.1 Penaeus chinensis
CACAGCAAATTTTAAAATATATCCAAAATTTTCCCACACACCCCACAAAGTATATTTACAAACACACAAAACCCACACCCACACAAAGAAAACAAAACACACACCACGGCCACAAAACACCACCCACACGCGCCCCCAAACCCCACACCTTTCGCGCCAAACACACACCCCACACACACAAACAACACTTTTATTATAAATAAACATATACACACAAAAAAAATATATATAAATTATAATATACAATAATTAATATATAAAAATACATATACCCCATTTTATATATATAAAATATACAATTTTATATATAAATATTTAAAATATATTTTTTTATAAAATTTATATATTTATTTTTATATTAAATTCACCCCCACACCCCACAGAAAATTTTATTTACACCTATTATAAAAATATAAAAAATATAATATAAAAATATATAAACAAAAATTTTATTTTATTTTACAATATAATAATATATAATATACACCAATATATGTTTATAACACCACCCCTTAATATTATATATTTTTAAAATATATTTATTTTTATTTTATATTTATATATATTAAAACACACAAACACACTTTATATAAAATTTATATATATTTTATATATATATTATATTTTATATAAAATTTCATACACACACACACACATATATTATTTATATATAATAAACAAAATTATTTTTATATATTAAAATATATATACAACATTTTTATATATATACTACACACACACACATTTTTTTATAAAATTTTTTTATATTATTTTTTAAAATATATATAAAATAAATATATATAAAAATATATTATTATTTTTTTTTTTTTATATACAAAAAAAACACACTTTTAATATATATTTATAAAATATAAAATAAATATTTATAATACACACATATATTAAAACTTTTATATATTTATAATTTTTTTTATTTTTATTATATAAACAATTTTTTAAAATATTTTACATATTAAATTTATATATTATTTTAAAAAATAAAATTTTTATGTATAAATATGTTTTTTATAAAAATTTTAATATTAGTATATTTATTTTTTAATTTATTTTTATAAATTATATAAATTTTTATATATATATATTTTATATTACTTTTTAAATATAAATTTTGTTTATAAATTATAAAAAATTTATAAAAAATTAAAAATATAAAAATTTTTATATAAAATATATGGGATATAATTTTTTTGTTTATAATTTGTATTATTTAATATATATTTATAAATTTTAAATATTTATATTTTTTATATAGGTGTAGTTATTTTTGGGTGTTTTTTAATTTATATAATATTGTATAATATTTTATAGTGGATTTTAAAAGGTTTTGTTTTTTGTGTGTGTATATATATAAATTTTCTTTATTAATATTTATAAAATCTTTTTGTTTTATTGTGTTTTTGTTTTGTGTTTATATATATAAAATTTATATATTTATATTTATTTTTATATATTTTTGTGTTTTGGGATGTGGGTGTGTATTTTTTATATTTATATTTATTTTTTTTTTTTTATTTATATTTAGGTGTTAGTGTGTGTGTGATGGTGTGTTTACATTTTTTTGGGTTTATATTTTTCTATATATTTTTTGTTTTTTTTGTTATTTATATACTCACCAAACACACACACCACACACACACACACACACACTCCAATACTCCAAAATTTCTTTTTCTTTTATATTGTACACATTTATTATATTATAATAAATATATATTTATATTTCACATAAACTCATTTATTTTTATATTTTTATTTATATATATTACACACAACACCCACAAACACCACACACCACACACAAATATTATATATTTTATATTTTTTATGTATTTATATATGTGTGTAGTGTATATATTTATGAATATATTTATATATATGTTTGTGCATTTATATTTATATATTATATAGGGTGTGTGTGTGTGTGTTGTGTGTGTGGTGTGTGTGGGTGTAGTAGTGTGTGTGTGGGCTGTGTGTGTGTGTGTCGTAGTGCATGTGTAGTGTGTTGGTGTGTGTTGTTTGTGTGTGTGTGTGTGTGTGTGTGGTGTGTGTGTGGTGTGTGTGTGTGTGTGTTGTGGTGTGTGTGTGTGTGTGTGTGTGTGCGGGCTGTGTGTATGTGTGTGTTGGGTGGGTGTGTGTGTGTGTGTGTGTGTGTGTGGGGGTGTGTGTGTGTTGTGTGTGGCGTCGTGTGTGTATGTGTGTGTGTGTGTGGGTGCGTATATTCTCACACTCACACTTCTGTTATTGATTAGCCAATGGCGCGGGTTATAGCAATATTAAATATAAAAACTTCGCTCCTGGACGTTTCGACGGCATCGCGGCAGTCATAGGTGCGCGTGTTATAGGTCCTTCAGAGCCGAACATTGCCTCAGGCAGTTTGGCGCGGAGCCGCTGCGGAATGCCGAACGCACGTATAGAGGGCGGTTTGGGTGGACGGCGTTTGAAGTGGTCACATCGCCTGGGGGTGTGTGTGTTTCGTGTGTGTGTGCGTGTGTGTTTGTTTGTGTCTATATGTGGGTGTGTGGGTGTGTATATATGTGGGTGTGTGGTGTGTGTGTTTTGTGTTTGTTTGTCTATATATATATCTAAGTCGTGTGTGTGTGTGTGTGTGTGTGTGTGTGTGTGTGTATGTGTGTATGTGTGGGGGTTGGGATGTGTTTGTTTGTTGGGTGTGGGAGTGTGTGTGTGTGTGGGGGTGTTTGAGTGGTGGGTGTGGGGGGTGGGTGGTGTGTGTGTGTGGGGGGGGGGGGGGGGGGGGGGGGGGGTGGGTGTGTGTGAGTTTGTGTGTGGGTGGGTGTGGGTGTGTGTGTGTGCTGTGTGTGTGTGTGTGAGTGTTGTGTCTACTATATATACTCAACTAAATATCTCGCAATCTCTCACAACTCTCTGTTGTTGGTGAGTGATTATCTTCTCATCATCTATCTTATCTATCTATATCTATCTATCCTCTACTCTTATCCTTTAATATAATATATATTTATATTTTTAGTGTTATTTAATATTTAATATTTATATGATATTTTTATTTATTTTTCTTTTATTTATATATATATATATTATATTTATAGAATACTATATATAGTATTGTTTTGATGTATTATATTTTTTGTATTTTTTTTATTTTGTTTTTAGTTCGTTTATAGATATTTTTGTATTTTTTGGTTTTTCTCTCATTTTCTTATTTATACTTATTTTTTTTGGGATTGTGATAGTGTTAGTTTTTTATATTGTATATATTTATGTACTACAAACTTTTTTATTCTCAACTCACTGGTTTTAATTTATTTTTTTATTTTTAGATTGCATTTATATTATTTTTACATACAATTTGGTTTATGATTTAGTTTCATCTCTGATTTTTAATTTTGTTATATGTATTTATTTAACATTATTTATTTTTTTTATTATCTCATCATTTTCTTATATTATTGATATTATACTATATTTATTTTCAAAATAGTTATATTTTTATCTATACCTAATATCTTTATATATTTATCTATACACATATTTATATATTTTATGGATATATATTTTATATTTCTATATATATATTTATAATGTTTATATATATATATATATTTATTTTATTTATAAGTATATTTATTATTTATAAATATGTATATCATATTATATATTTATATATATATTCTTTATATATATTTACATATTATATATATTCATATTTTTATTTTTATATATTTTTATATTATATATATACATATTTATATATTGATATTATTCATTCTTTATATATTTTTTTATATATAATATTATATATTTATTTTTTATTATTTATATATTTATATATTTTTCTATATACATAATTCTATATTTATATATTTACATATTAATATTTTTTCATATAAAATATTGATATTTTATTATGTATATGATTATTGATATATTTTTTTATATTTACATATTGATATATTTTTTGTATATATACATATTGATATATTTTTTTATTTATAATATGGTATATTTTTATATATATACATATTGTTATATTTATATATATATACGTTATTGATATATTTATTATTATATATACATATTGCTATATTTATATAGAATTACATATTGTTATATTTATACTAAACATATATATAGATTTATATATACATATATTATAGATCTATATTAATTATTATATATATATATAATATATATTTTATATACTTATATATATAGATTTATAATATATATATATATATATATATTTATTTATACGTATACTATATTTATATATACTTATATATAGATTTATATATCTAAATTATATATTTTATATCTTATATATATATTATATCTATATCTTATATGTATTTATATATATTAATGATTTATATATATATAAATTATGTATATTATATATGTATATTTATGTTAATATTATTATATAAATATTTATGTATTAATTTCTATATATCTATTTATGTATATATATTTATATATCTATTTATGTATAATATTTTAATATTTTATATATTTTTTAATATATCATTATTAAGTTATATCGTATATATAATATATAATATATAATATACATAATATCATATATATTATATATGATTTATTATATATATATATATTTTTATATATATATATTTATATATATATTTTTAATTAAATATGTTTTATATATATATATCATATATATATATTTTATTATATATATTTATTTTAATATAAATATATTTTCTACATAAATTATATATATATTTATATATATTTGTATATATATATATATAATATATATATATATATTTTATATATACAAATAAATATATCTAAAAAAACACACACACACACACCACACACACACACACACACAACACACACACAAAACATAATATATTTAAAAATACATATATTTAATATATAAAATTTTTAAAATAAAAATTATAAAATATATTATTTCATATATAATATATATTTATATATTTTTTCTACTTTATATTATTTATATTATTTATATT
>NC_061836.1:180540-183040 GCF_019202785.1 Penaeus chinensis
AGAAGAATCCAAGACCTTTGAGGGTTATATGACTTCCAATCTTCTTATCCATAGGACCAAAATGTAAGTTACTTTCATTCCATTATGCATCATATGCAGAAGTAAATTGTCTACTTTCCTTACAATATAGGCATAGTTTACTAGTTTTGCTTTCTCTCCTCCTTGAGTATTCCCACCAGCAAAACCAGTAACCTCTTCCTCTCACATGAAAAAATGACAGGCCTTTTCACAGGCTGAACTTACAAAAGTTCATTCTTCCTAAATGGTTACAGAAACACCCTGCAAAAGGATCAAGTACATAAAGCCCAAGATAGAGTTTCACTACACCACTAAGTTGAAGGGGGTCAATCTGGAGGCCTGGTTTATGCTGTCTTACCCAAGCAACCATAAGTCCTTCCGGTTGTATAGGAATATAATCTTCTGTCTTCTTGACATGGCTGTGATCAACACATTCTGCATACATAAAGTACTCAGGGGGGATAATGACCAAGTTAAACTGCAAGAAACTGCTTGTCCACAAAGTGGTATAGGATTTCACCTGAACAAAGAGTTAAAAATAACAGGGTCAAGCACATCAGCCCACAGCCTTCAGCTACAGGAGAAGAGTGGCTATTATTAGCATTTCTCCCTTGCAACAAGTACCAAAAGTCCAAGTACTACATCAAAATAGGAAAAGGAGGATGGTCAGGACATGCTGTAAAAGTAATGTACCCCTGTACCTCTATGATTGCTTTTAGTAAAGCAACTTCCCCATCATTTTATCTTTATACTTTTTGGAGATGGACTTTTATTTCAAGTGAATGAAAATATACATAAAAGGTTTTAGTTCTTTAGCTATCATGTTGATTTTACACTAAGTGTAAAGAACCAAAGAGTGGATAAGGACTGATACTACAATACTTATAACGTGGTCTTCAGATGGCTATCATTAGCCTTACAAGAAGTAAATGAAACAGCTAGAAAGGTCATGGCATATATATAATACAAATATATAATATATATATAAAATATATACATCACACACACACATATATATATATATATATATATATATATATATATATATATATATATATATAATATATACATGTATGTGTGTGTGTGTGTGTGTATATATATATATATATATATATATATATATATATATATATATTATATATATAATATACAATACATTTAATATATATGATATATACACAACACTTACTCAGTTGCTTAGCAATAGCACAAATATGATAGAGGTTAAACAACTCTCAATTGATAAGATTGCTGCCATTACATTATTGTGCAAAGATGGGAAAATAAATGAAGAACTGGCAGAAATTACTGGTGTGTCACTGCATAATGTCCAGTGGTGGACCAAGAAATTTCACAAGGCTGAAGGAGAGGAAGTGCTACCCTGAAAGAAAACATTAAAATTCTCAGAAGTCAGGGTAAAATAAAAGAAAAGAAAGAAAGGAGAAAAAAGGAAACCTTAATTTCTTCCGTAATGCATTCTGAAAGAAGACCATGCTGTGCTGAGGCAAAGGAACTGATTGATACTACTCAACAATGGAAGAAACAGGTAGCAATTTACAAAAAGAGGACCTTCAGTGGGAGGAAGACAAATGGCTTCTATTGTAGCCAAAGTACTGTGAAACATCCAAACACTGGAATGGTGTATGGTGCTTTTAGGTGCCATGGCAAGGGGACATTACTAGGGATGTGAAAAAATATTGCTATAAAGGAAGATATCTATTTTGGAATTTTGTAGTACCATCTGGAAGAATGTTTTGAGACATGCAACAGTGAAACTCTTATGCAAAATAGAGCTCCAAGCTATACTGCAAAATTAATTAAAGAATAGTTTGAACTTTTTCAATGTGATTATATCACAGGCTGGTCATGAAATTTCACACTCTTAAACCCATTCACAAATTTGTGGGGTATCAGGTATCATAAACTTGTGTAACAATTTGGACTCTTCACAGCTTCACAACTTCAGTAAACAATAATAAAATCCAATATAGTGTTAGATAAGTCATAAGCTCTAATAAATATATATAAACATATACACACATATATATAATATACAAACATAATATAAATACATATACATATATTTACACATTGATATACATATACATATATATATATACATACTTGGATACATATATACAAATTCATGCATACATATATACAAATATACACATATATACACATACTTGGATACATATATACAAATTCATGCATACATATATACAAATATACACATATATACACATACTTGGATACATATATACAAATTCATGCATACATATATATAAATATACATATATACATATATATATAATATATACATATACACATATACACATATATATTATATACATAAATAAAATAAATACATGCAAGATATACATATACATATATACAAGATATACATATACATATATACAAGATATACATATACATATATACAAGATATATATATATATATATATAAAGATATACATATATA
>NC_061836.1:191176-196176 GCF_019202785.1 Penaeus chinensis
TGTGATCTATTATTCCCCTTAGCAGATTTTTTTACATGTATGTAGTTTTTTCCTTACTTTATAACAGTATCATTAGATTTTCCTGTAATTGCATACCAAAGTATTATGTATTCCACAACTTTCTTATTATCAACTTACAAAGGAAATACCATATATAATAAGTGTCTTATCGTGTCATTCTACCCATTGCGGGCAAAGTTTACTTTGTGCCATATGGTTGTGTGACACTAGTCTATACTGTGAGAGAAGGGATAGGACACCAACTTTATAGTCTACTAAATTTCGTAAAAATCTAGTAATACACATATTTTGCTATCAAAAAGCAAGATTTCAGGTGTGATACATCAGAAAGAAAACTAAATACCCAGGGGTAGGGGTCCAGAGGCTTGTCCCTACTAGGGAAAAACACTAGGGAAAACGGGCCTAGGGTCTGGGGCTTTGCTCTGGTTAGGAGGGTAGAAAAGTGGGTGTGTACCTGCATTTAACCTCTGATTCCCCATGTGTTCCCCAAGACTGGAGAGGGTAAGAGGGGAAATAAAAGGTGCTGCTAGCTTCATTGGAATTACACTACAACACCAAGTTTGTAATATTCTAGTGGATTATTCTCACTGGGTCTACAAGCATTGGTTAATGTTACTAAGAGCAATGCACCGAGATGCAGGAAGTGGAAACCACAGAGAGCAAAGGAAATAGAGTTATAAACAACACAGGCTGCAGCCTCATTTTTAACCCAAAATGACAAAAATATCTGCAGCATATCACTGCTCTGAGACTTAGTCCACAACACCCTCACACAGCCAGAGACCTAAGTGTTGCATTTTTTATAAGTCTGGTCTTCTATAATTCCTCCTTGCCACAGCTCTTCTGTAGCCTGCACACTGATGGTATGTGTCAAAAATATTTTCCATAACAAAATTACTGTGTCAGTTGGCATGAAGTGCTAATAATAGGGGGGAAATAGGGGACTTGCCCCCTTACCTAGGAAATAAACAAATATAAAAGGTTTGGATTTTTGGGTTTGCATGATACCCTGATTTTGGGACTTGGTCTCTGGAAGGTGCATCGCTCTCGGTAACAAATACCCAAGCATTTATTTGCTTAACTTGGATTCATATACAAATTCGCTAACACAGATTTAGGCCTTTTGTGAAAACCGCTCACTGAACACTGGGAAAGGTGACACTTATGAATGTATAAATGTATAACAAAACAAACTTAATTGAAGTTTCACTAATCATCAATCTTAACAAGATCAATAAATTAAACAGCAAGTTATGAATATTGTTGGGGCCATTTTCACACTTGCTATCGTAAGCAGGGTCTGACAATCCCTCGATCGCTGCGCCGTCTCGTGACATCCTCCCTCCCCCTCACCTGCGGGCGCTGCAGTCCACACTGCGAGTTCACCTCCAGAGCCGGTGTTCCTCGAGAGCACAGCCGTCTGCCGGAGCCGTGGCACCTTCGGAAGAAGCCCGAGAAACGTCGTGAGGAGAGAGCAGGCAGCGTCCGTGGTTGCCCGTCCCGCCGCGATGAGTTGGCCGCGATGTCAACAAACAAGCAAAGTGTCCACTTCCTTTCCTTCCCGCGAAGTCACTGCTTCCGGGCTCTCTTGGGGCTCAGAAAGACTAAAAAAAACTGCTGCTCTTTTTCTGACATCGTTTATTCTGGTCATCATCTGCTGTTCACATTTCTTCGATAAAAATTAAATCATTAGAAATTACAAGGAGGGAACAGGGTTAAAAACTTTATCCCTGATGGCGACGTAACCTCTTTTTCTTTCTTCATTATTGATTTTTAAACTGTTTGACATATACATTCTCCCTCTCCCTCCCTCTCTGACAAGGGCAACTCGGTGGTGGTCCTCGAGCGTGTCTCCTACCTGCAAAAGGGCCGGGACTTGGATGACGCTTTTACCTATGTACCCTTGACCAGCGACCCCTGTGAACGTCTGTTTTCATCGGTTCTGAGCCACATGCTTTGCTTGGCTGCGGAAGGACTTCCATGGGGTTCTGGTCATCGAACCATTTCGTGACTGCCCTTGATGTGTGTATTAGGCACTTATCCTGCACGAATATGGTTATTTCTAGGAAGGGCCAATGAATAACAACGTGCTGAAGGGAGAGATATTTCTTTAACAATTTCAAAATGTTTGTATAAACTGAGGCTCCCTTCTTTTTTCGGGGTGTTCACCAACACCATGAATGAAAATCCACCCATTAATTATTGGTCACGTGGCTACTCCTCGTCGTTTCATAGACATGTCTTCTGTCACATCTTAAAAGTAAATAATGATAGACAATCAAATGTGACGTATAAACATATCTTTATCAAAATTTGAACTGAGTCTATGAGCAAATTGAAAAAAAAGAAAATTATATTTACACCTGTTATTTCTCATCCAGCAATAGAGCTTCCCTTACGCTCTCCACATATTGCTGTACGAACTGAAGGCGATGTTGGCAATGTCGTTTGTTCAATCTCTCTTTGAAAATGTTCCGTGATGAATCCCATATGCATGTAGTCGTTTTGCGGCTTGTTAGCGTCTTATATGAATTTTAGCTGCCTTGGTGAAGGGGCATCCGGAACGAGGGCGGTCGTTCAGGGTGCCCTCCTCCTCCAACCTTATTCACCTGAATACATCGAGCGAGGGATTACTTCACTTACTTCACTTGAAAAGAAGTTACTTTCCCCCATCCCAGTTATGAGGCCTATATTTGCAATTTCAGATTGCCTTGCGTCCATCTTGAAAAAAAAAAAGTGTCAGCTTGGTAGCCTCGTTTTCACCTCGAATTTCCCATCTATCATTTTTACATATAGCGTCGGACATATTTTTCACCCTCATTGGAACCACTCAGCTAGTAGTTGCTCGATGTGAAACAAGAAACATGTATTTTTTCGCTAAGCTGATCGAATGCGACTCCTCAGAGAAACGCAACGAGTTACGGAAAGTAATAGGAAAATTATGGTCGGAATTTAGCACAGGATAAAAAACATTCAGAATAACACACACACACACACACACACACACACACACACACACACACACACACACACACACACACACACTACATATTCATTGTAGCCCCGCTGCGGTTTTGCGTTCAGTTAATGTTCTGTATTGAAAAATATGACGTAGCATGCTTTTTGTTTATTGAATCAGTGTTTTAATGTTTGGGTCAGGCAAAAAAACGGTCCCTCCATTGGTTCGATTAGCCGTTGCTAGATGATGCAGCGAATTTGAAGAACTTTATTTGATACAGCTGCCGTACATAGATTTTTAAAGCATGTAGCATTTTCATGTTTCAAGAAATATGCAGCTATAATTGATACTTGCTGTGTTAAAAAAGGGGGAAATGTTGCCTCTCCTCCATAGATGTTGCCATTTCGATAAACAAACAATGCCAGGACATCGCAAATGAAAAATATCCCAAGACAAAATCAGTGATAGCTAATAATACAAGTTCTGTTATCACTTGTTTGAAGAAACGAAAGATGAAATGGTTTATGAAGTTGCCAAAAATAGATGATAATAAACTTGTTGGTCATTTATGTTCTACCAGTCACACTCCTTGTTACAAACAGCCTAGGCTTTTCGGCTCATTCATAAAAAAAAAACGATTTACTTTATGTTTACATCGAAGTGCTGCCAGATTAACAAAAGTGGGACCCAGCAAGTGTAATGAAATATAATTCCGCAACTGTACATACACTTCTTTTCATACCATCCTCTCCATGTTCCTCCACACCTTCCGCATCTGTGACCCTCAGTACCTGGATGGAGAGATCTGACTTCCTGCGTCGTTCATTCTCGAAACTGGACTACTCTCGCCATGTTCTCGATGTCGCATTATCCAGGGCGTACCTTCTACTACGACTCCTCTCCTAAAGAGACTCCTCACCTAACCGTTCTCAGCCTGCCCTATACTGAGGTCTACACCAGTCCTCCCTTTACCTCGAAGGTGGGCACCTAAGTTCTTCCTTGTAACTCCTATGATAAGCAATACTTTGGCGAGACGGGCGCCTCAGTAAGCGTCTGTCTCAACAGAACTACGCTGTATCCAGGGGACACAACAACAACGCCCTCTTTTGCCATCAGTGGGACACAGGCCATCAGATGGACTAGTCAGCGGCGCGAATTGTCTTTCCCTTCCGATGATGTCCACGTCCGCAGGCTTTGGAATCCCCCTTGATAAAGCTGCTGCCTAATCTCAACTTGAACAGCGGCTTTTCTCAAGCTTTTGTTATATATATATGTGTGTGTGTGTGTGTGTGTGTGTGTGTGTGTGTGTGTGTGTGTGTGTGTGTGCATATATACGTATCCATACGTACGTGTATACATAATGCTAGTTTATTTATCTGTCTTTACCTATTCATCTATCTGTTTATCCACACACACACACACACACACACACACACACACACACACACACATACACACATTTACGTATATTTGTATGTATATATATGTATGTATGTATGTGTGTGTGTATGTAAGTATATATGTATAAAAATGTATATATATATATCTATGATAATATATATATATATATATTTTTATATATATGCATATATATAAATAAATATATACATACATACACACACACACACACACACACACACACACACACACACACACACATATATATATATATATACATATATATACACATATATACATATATATATATGTATGTATACATATATGCACACACACGTATATGTATATATGTATGTCTATACATATACATATTGTACACACACACACACACACACACACACATGCATACAAATATATATATATGTATATATACATATATATGTATATATATATATATATAATATATATATATGTATATGTAGTTATATGTATGTTTATAGATAAATATCTATCTATCTATCTAACTATGTATCTATCTATATATGCATTTATTTATCTGTCTATATATGCATATATATACATATAATTATACATATAAATATATATATATATATATATATAT
>NC_061836.1:208676-211176 GCF_019202785.1 Penaeus chinensis
CTGTCCCTCTCACCCCCCGTGTCTCTCTCTCCTTCTCTCTCTTCCTCTATCTCTCTCTCTCTCCTCCCCCCCCCCCCTCTCTCTTTCTCTCTCTTTCTCTCTCCCCCCTCCTCACTCTCTCTATAGCATGTCTGTAAGGCATTTACCAATAGACCACTTGGGTGTTTACCACCTAGCTCAAAGGCATTAGACCAATAGACCACTTGGGCGTTTACCACCTGGCTCAAAGGCAATTTAGATTCATCATGCCAGCGAGGCTTAGATGGCGATTATGTCTGACCTCGTGTGACCCTTTCAGTTCGCTCCCAGCATTCGCCGTGAACAGATCACCACCAGCCTCCGGTCCCCCAGGGTTGGTTGGCCGGACACACAACACCGCGCTCAGCTTTTACCTTAAAACAACGTCTCGTGTGTATGCTTTATTGTCTGGTGAGGCGTACGTAAGTTAACCATCATTGCTGTTCACCAACAGTTTTTTACAAACTGGTGGCAAGGTGGTCGTTGCGTCCTTCTGGCTCACAACACGGACACAGTCCGAAATCCGCTCTTCAAAACCAAGTTAGTACACGTTTTGGGCCTTTTTTCATCCTCTCCCCTCCCTTCGTCTCCCACAAATGTGTTAAGCCGTATGTGCAGTCACTCTCACGTTGGTTTTGTTGGGTAAAAGAGCTAAGTGACAGGAAATGGCAGTGTTCTCGGGTTATTCTTCTGACCTTAGATCGCATTACTGTGTGATCACGGTATGTCAACAGACATAAATATCGTTCAATAATCAAGTATTTAATTAATTTCTCACGTTATTAGAGATTTATATTGTTTCAACTACAACGAATTTAACGCGTTCGTGATTTTATTTTTATCACGAATATCATATGATTTATATTTATCCTCACAGCGCGTTTACCATCTTGACCTGACCTCGCTTTCTCTCACTTCCGGTCGGTCGGCCTATGAGATGGCTTGTGAGACAGCTCGCTGTTTCCATATATTGGTTGTTTGTAGTTGTTTGCACCATAAAAATAAGCGTAGCTTTATTACATTGCTTAATGGTGGCACGTCCTATCGGCGCTAGAGCGGAGCTTGTAACGCGATTTTTTTTTTTTTTTTTTTTTTATAAATCTATTATTTTGAGTATAGCGTTAATATTCCCCATATCATAGTGTACAGGGATTACTGATATAACCCGGAGTTACGTATATCGTCTACTAGATCTATGCTTCGTTCGATCGGCAACTTTTAATCGAGTCGGTGTGACCCACAGTATATCCATTCATTAATGTAGGTTTATGGCTAGAATCGTTATTCGCTTATTAAACACGTCCTTCTCACCCTGTAGAAGTCGCTTGCATGTTTTGGGTAAATCCCAGGCGATCGTGTGACTCGTTAGATACCCATAGTGCATGTCGCGAGCGCCTATCACAGATTCACAGAGTAGAGTGGGTTATTTATAGATTTCCCCGGCTCGTTTAGTTCGCTTTATTTCGTACGGCATTTTGGGTATAGCGACCCCCGTCGATGAAGTCTGACATGCATAGCTAGATATGGCTACCTCGGCATTTCAGTATTTCAGACTCGAGAAGATTTCCTTCCGAGAAAGCTTGCGAATATTTTTTTCATGTCACCGTTCATTAGTGCGTAAATTCCGTCGTATATCAAGAAATGTTGAATTTAGTGTGGTAGTTGAAATAATTTTGTATTAATAGCATTGCTAATTTATATTGAACGTTAATCTTCGTGTTTGTGAGCTCACTCTCTTTTTCATTCTCATCCACGCTCACTGTCGCTCACACATACACACACACACACACACACACACACACACACACACACACACACACACACACACACACACACACACACACTCACTCACTCATTCACGCAAAACAAAAGTCACTGAAACCTTTTCTTTAATATGGTTTGTTGCTGTCGTAGTTGCAGGAGAAAAGATCTATAATATATCTCTTTTGCCCGCGATTTTGTCGATCTTAACGAGTGACTCGTACATGTATAATTTCTTATTTTACACAATAGCCTGTATGTAAGCTATTAGATCAATAGACTACGGGGCTGTTTGCCACGTGGCTCTAAGACAATTTAGAACCGTCACACCAGCGAGGACTTAGAAGACGATTCTATCTGACCTCGTCCGCCCCTTTCAGTTCGCTCCCAGCATTCGCCGTGAACAGGTCACCCCCCCCCCCCAGGGCTGGCTGGCCGAATACACGAAGATCCAGACGAAGCATGCAAGGACGTCTGGACGAGCACACAGTCGAGAAAGACCTGGGCGAGATCTGCGAGGGTGTGTGGACGAGCACGCCGTTGGACCTGGACGAGGGATACGAGGAAGGCTAGAAGTCAAGGAAGACCTGTGCGAAACCTTCGAGGACGTGCGGCCTTCGAAGACGGATGGCCGAGCAATATAACATGTCCGTAAGCTATTAGACCACTGACAAACAGCCACGGGGCTCCAAGGCAATGTAGAAACATCGCACCAGCGAGG
>NC_061836.1:236176-243676 GCF_019202785.1 Penaeus chinensis
CAGTTCATCAGGAATCTTGCAGAGGAGGTTGAAGGCCATTTCTTGGAAAATGACCTTTGCCCTGCCTACCAAGCCCTGAGAAAACCGAACTCTAAGCCCTCCCTGCAGATGACTTTAGTCCATTCAGTGGATGGAAAGATCATTTCAGATCATGCTGTGGTTTGTGAACATTGGGCTGAGCATTTTGAGCAGGTGTACCAGATGGACCCTCTAAACAGTTAGTTTTGATGCAAGTAGTATCACAATACCTGTGCCAGACCCACCCATCAGCGAGGAACCTCCTACCCTGACTGAGATTAGGATGGCGATTTCCAAGCTGAAGAGTGGGAAAGCCTCAGGCATATGTGATATCCCTGCTGAAGAGCTAAAGGCTGGGGGAGAACTTATAGCACGGGGCTTACATGCAGTCTTGACTGCCAACTGGCAGTCTGGTTCCATTCCCCCTGATCTGTTGAGGGGCATGGTCATCCCTCTCTGGAAGGGGAAAGGGGATCATTGGGACTGTAGCAACTACCGTGGCATAACACTACTCAGTATACCAGGTTAGGTTTTCGCCTACATACTTCTGAAATGGATCCGCGACCACCTACTAAAGCACCAGAGACCAGAGCAATTTGGATTCACTCCTGGCGAATCCACAATAGACCGAATCCTAGCGCTTCGAGTAATTGTGGAAAGCCGTTGTGAGTATGATCGCGGGTTGCTTGCAGCCTACAGCGACCTCAAAAAGGCGTTTTACTCAGTGCATCGAGAATCGCTACAGATTCTGAGGCTTAGGGGAATTCTGACATGGATTATGGGCCTAATAGCAAGCCTATATACCAGTACTGAAAGTGCTGTAAAGTGTGCTGGGGGCCTGTCTAACTTCTTCCTTGTTAATTCACGGGTGAGGCAAGGCTGTGTCCTTGCACCAACACTTTTGAACACTTGCATGGACTAGATAATGGACAGAGCTACTACCCAAAGTCAGTGTGGATCAACACTGGGCAATATCAAGGTCTCAGACTGGCTCAGAAGTCTAGGTCTCATACTGGCTCAGAAGTCTCCATTGTAAAGCCTTCAGCTTTGCAAAGGATGTGTGGATATATGAAATACTCAACTAGTAAGACTATATTAGGAGTGTCAGGGGTCCCAGAAGAAGCCTCATGCTCGGTGAAAGTCAGATTTCACATTTATCCCAGCATCATTATCACTCATAGGCTTCTTTGTGTAGAGAATTTAACTTTTCCAGGTGACATTTTGCTTGGTATGGACTTGTTACGGTGTGTCAATTTCACACTTGTTCATCATACCAACCCTCCTTCAGCTTATCTCATCAGTAACAAGTGTCATTTGCGAGTACACTTTACAGACACACAGTCACTGCATGTAAGTCTTATTTCAGCGCCAGACGTGTTCATCACAGAGCTAGATGCTTCCGCAGCTAAGTGTACAGCCACAGCAGGCTCTATGAACACAGCCATTGTAAACAAGAATTGTCACATTCAAAAAGATCTGGCAGACGCTTTCTCAGTTGATTCCCATCATGCTCATGTTTACAGAACCACGTCAATTCCAGGTAAAGCTGCCAAGTTTGTTAGATGTAAAGTCTCTATGGATGTTAAAAGAAATGCAGTGTTTCTAGAAACTCAAGGTGGTCCTATGTTTATGGTTCCAAACAGTATTGCAAAGATCACGCCACAAAGAGAATGTGATGTTTGGGTTGTTAATCTTGGCATGAAACCACTGAATCTTAAAAATGGTAAGAAGCTAGGTGAAGTTTATGGTGTGTCAGAAAGAAAAGTTGGCACCAGTGATGGTGGTGAAGATAGTTCTCCTCTTCTGGTCGAGGAATTCCCAGGGTTGCCAGGCATCTCACAGGTTGAGGAATCCCTGGTCGAGCCAGAAGAATTTGAGCACCAATCCTTTGCAGAGGATGATTTTGATTGTGCTTATGGCCTCTATGATTTCGGGTATAAGGATGACCATTTCACCATCTTCCCTGAGGTTGACCTCTCTCCATCACCTGCCTGTGCAGTTACTACACATGATAACCAAACAAAAGTGGTAGGTCATAAGAGTGAAGTTTTGTCATCACAAAGACTTCCTAATTTAGATCCTTTGCTAACTCACCTTCCCAGCGAGTCTCACTCTAAGTTGGAAAACGTCTTGTATCGGTATCCATCACTTTTTAGTGGGGATAAAACAAGCATCGGTACAGTGCCTGGTGTTCAGCACAGCAAAATAACCTCTTAAAACTAGACCAATCTGTACACGGCAGTGGCGACTTCCACATACCACTCGCCAGATTATTAAGGCAGAGTGTGACGAGATGCTAGAGGCTGGAGTAATTGAGCCTAGCACTTCACCATGGCTCTCTCCACTTGTTTTAGTTAAAAAGAAAGATGGTTCGGTAAGGTTCTTTGTGGACTACAGAAACCTGAATTCTGTTACCACACCTGACACATATCCACTTCCTCGCATAGATAAGCTTACCTTACCTTAATCTCCGAAACATGTATTACTTCCCAAATATGTTGAAAGAGTCTAGATTGTATGTCCTATATATATGTATATATATATGTATATATATGTATATATATGTATATATATGTATATATATATATATATATATATCTACCCCTCGCTTCCACCTACGAGTGTCCCTCATGTCAAGCCGCTAGGCAGGGGCCCAGCACATCTCTAGCTCCTCACGACTTCCTCGGTCGTCCCACAGGCCTCCTTCACCCAGGGTTGTTTTGAACAGAGACAACCTGGTGGGCAGGGAATCGAGCCAAGTGGCAGTATCGTCTTGAGTTGGCAATCACGGATTGTGCAAGATACAGCTTCTGTACCGGTCTCACGGTGCAACCGTTGGTTGGACACATGGTCCCGCTAACTGTACTCCATGATCCGGCGCAAGGATCTGTTACAAAAGACAAGATTCCAAAGCACAATATAGCGTCCAGGTTTGACTACCATATAGTAAAACTGGCAGTATCAAGACCTGGAAGACACGTAGCTTGTTTGGTCCTTCTCCACAGGTACCGGCATCTCCAAATACTCTTGTCGAGAGATTTCATGACTCTTGCTGCCAGGCCAAACCGTCTACTGACTTCCTGATCTGACAGCCCAGAGTCGTGAACTGCAATACCGAGATATATAAAGCTCTCTGTGACCGCAAGCATGTACCGACTGCACAGGGTTTCATATACATGCATGCATATATACATATATATTATATATATATATATATATATATTGTATACGTTATGTACATTATATATAGTATATATAATGTATATGATTTATATAATATATATGTAATATATATATATGATATATATATGATATATATATAAAATATATTGTAATATACATACAGATATAGATACTTTTATATATATAATATATTTATATAGTATATATAATATACATATATAATATATATAATATATATATAATATACATAATATATATTGTAATATATATACAGATATAGATAGTAGATATATAAATATTTATATAACATATATAATATATATATATATATAATATATATAATATATGGATAATATATGTATGATATATGTATAATATATATATATATATATATATATATATATATATATATATATATGGTATAAAAACCCACAATGTAAAACTAGATTTATTGAAAATGAGACTACAGTTTCAGAATCCACCTGGCTTCCATCTTCAGATCTGAAGAGGCAATAAGAGGAGGGGGTATAAAACAGAGAGAGGAAAGGCAACGCGGAGATACGGGGAAGGTGAGGACAGACGGACGGAAACAAAGGGGGATCAGATCAGGTCGGAGGGTCGGGCGGACTGTGTGAAGGGTGGCCGGCATACGGGAGAAGGCGGAAGATGTGGGAAGCGAGGAGACTGTCGGCAGGAGAAAAGCCGCTGTTCAGGTTGAAATTAAGAAACAGCTTTATTAGGGAAGATTCCACCAATCTGCGGGCGTGGACGTCAGCGGAAGGAAAGATAATTCACGCTGCTGACCAGTCCATCAGATGGCCTGTTTCCCACTGATGGCAGAAGAGAGCGTTGTTGTTGTGTCCCCTGGAAACAGCGTACTTATGTTGAGACAGGCGCTTAGTGAGACTGGCGCCCGTCTCGCCAAAGTATTGTTTGTCACAGGAGGTACAAGGAATAGCATAGGTGCCCACCTTCGAGGAAGAGGGTGGGCTGGTGTGGACCAGGTTACGATGGAGAGTGTTCACCTGGCGAAAGATCAGCCTGCAGTTGAGAGTGTGAAGAGGGCGGTGGAGAGAGTAGATCTCCTCAGTGTAGGGCAGGCTGAGGACTGACAGGTGAGGAGTCTCTTTAAGAGAGGAGTCGTGGTAGAAGGTACGCCGTGCCCTGGATAACGCGCCGTCGAGAACATGACGAGGATAGCCCAGTTTGGAGAACGAACGACGCAGGAAGTCGATCTCTCCATCCAGGTACTGCGGGTCACAGATACGGAGGGCTCGGAGGAACAGTGAAGTGGCAACACCTCTCTTTACATGGAGGGGATGGTACGAGAAGAAGTATATGTACATACCACTGTGCATGGGCTTCCTGTATATGGAGAAAGAGAAATGGTCAGCAGAGCGATGTACCAAGGTGTCCAAGAAGGGGAGCTTGTTGTCAACCTCCCATTCCACCTTGAAACGGATGGAAGGGGAGAGAGAGCTCAGCTGGGTCAGGAAGTCCGAGAACAGGGCATTGTCATGAGGCCAGAGAGCGAAGACGTCGTCAACATACCTCAGCCATACCGTCGGACGAAGGGACGTCTCAACATAAGTACGTTGTTTCCAGCGGCTTTTCTCCTGCCGACAGTCTCCTCGCTTCCCACATCCTCTGCCTTCTCCCGTATGCCGGCCACCCTTCACACAGTCCACCCGACCCTCCGACCTGATCTGACCTCCCTTCGTTTCCGTCCGTCTGTCATCACCTTCCCCATGTCTCCACGTTGCCTTTCCTCTCTCTGTTTTATACCCCCTCCTCTTCCTTGCCTCTTCAGACCTGAAGATGGAATCCAGGTGGATTTTACATTGTGGGTTTTTATACCATAGTATCAACACGGTAGTGTGTTTTCTCCTTTCATATATATATATATATATATATATATATATATGAATATAAACATATTGTGAGCATAAGAGAACACCGCAAGCCACTAGATGTAAGCGTAACAGAGATGCAGATGTAATGTAAGAGAGATGGTCTTGGGCGGTCAATGAAAGGGGTCTTAGCTTGCTGGTTTATTTCTGAAGATAGATATGAGACCCCCCAGATGACCCCCAATCTCGGGTGGAGTACGAGGTGGTGGAGCTGGACCCTGTGTGGCTTGACCTGTCTGCCGTGTCTCTCCTGCCTTTTCGTCTTATGCACGTGCCCTTTTATGCGGCGGTTCCTTCGAGGGCGGATGTTTATTCCTGTGCGAAAAGAGAAAGGCAGGCAGCACCTGCGTCCTGTCCAAGGAGAAAGGCAGCTGCCTGGACGGAGGTGTTAAGTCTGCCATCCGGTCTTGCTACGTGTTGTTGACATCGCTCGGCCACGCGCAAGGCTCGTCCTCGAGCCGTCTGCAACGCTTGAAACACTGCAGTAGCGCATAGGGATACAGGTTCTGTTCGGTATCTACAGATGGTTCCTGGTGATCCGATGGTCGCTAGGGTCGTCGCGTGCCAAGGTAGAGGGTGCGGCGGAGGTTCCGCATTGAGGTGTAACATTCAGTAGCGAAGAGGGTCAATCGTTTTCAGAGGCTGAAATATAAGTATACCAGGCCAGTAAAAGGGATAAGGAGGAGGATAATAATATGTTTGTCAATCACCTTACTAAGTTGAAAAAAAAAAAAAAAATTGAGAGCGTAATAAGAACAATTTCTCACAGGAAAGGTAACGTGTCAAGTAGGTGTGAATTACTTGGACTTGTCAGGATTAGCGAGCTCAGTAGAGTACCATCATAATGAAGAGAGAAAAAAATAATTGGACTAGAATTCCATATCTTTGGGCTAAATAGGAAAGTATATAGGATTCGAACGTATAGGCAGCTGGGCCTGAACTTAACTCTAACATTGCACTTCTCGGGCGCTTCAATCGTTTGAGCGTAAGTAACATCTCGGAGCGGCGGGCGCAGGATTCATTCGTTTACGGCCATGAGCCGGGCTTAAAATAATTTGCAGTGATAATAATTATGAAAGCCTATATGAAGTATGGTGTCTGTAGAGCATTACCAGCGTTATGGTTATTTGCAACAGAAGAAACTACCATCAGTAAGATACAGGTTACATATTCACCAATTCCTTAAACTAAAGAAGCATAAATTCTAGCTCAGATGAGGATAAGATATCATACTTCGAGAGGACGTCATGAAAGCGATTTGGGTTCAGTTACAAGTTCTAGGGATGGCACTTAAAAATTCATAATCCTAGAGTGAATTCCGTGTAGAGTGGGCAGGTAGGGGGGTTTGGGCCTAAGGCAGGTAATCGACATGTATCTTAAAACTATGTGAGAAAAAGCGAACAATTAGCGTGGGAAGTATAAGAACATACACGTGATGTGAAAGACAGATCGATATTCATACATTCATGGAGGAAATAGTAACGAAGCACTAACTAGTAGGGTGCAGTATGAAGGTGAAAACAATAATATTACAACGAAAGTCATAAATATGATTAACATAACGAGGGAAAGAAACGAACATATCAATACAAAGTTATTTGTTCTAGGAGAAAATAAAGTATAATGTCACTTAGGTTTGATCTCAGTGCGTGACTTCGTTTGCTGTGCCGAAAAAAACAATGGTTGACAGTGAAAAGTTAAGTAGTATAGAGTTAGTAGTGTATACTCGTAACTGGCGTGTACTTGAGTTTGAAAGAAGGCAACTCGTATGTAAGGTGTGGGTGGGTATAGGGAGGGCAGTATTTACTTACTTTTAATAGTAGTTAGGAAGTATTGGTGGTGCTGAGTAGAATGGCGGCTCCATGGTTGTGCTGACGAGGGTTCGTGAAGATTTGGCGAGGTAGATGATCCGGATTGGCGAGTGTAGCGGCGTAGAGTGCGGGAACATATCGTCAGCAACTTCGTCAGGAGGGTAGCACAGGCGTGAGAGGTCAGCACGAAGTAGAAGGGTAAACATGGTACAGGTAGGCGCGATCGAAGAAGACTTGGTAGCGATGGCTGGTCGTTAAAAGAGGTGAGGAGGCACTTCGACTGGAGTAGCTTGTCGGCAGATAGCGTGGGTCGGCAACAGGCGTCGGCGAGGAGCGTGGTGGTATGTGAATTATTGTCGGCGTCGTGAAGCTCTTGATCACCGCTGCCATCAGATGTAAGCGTACGAAACCACCGAAAGCCAGCAGATGTGAGCGTAAGAGACCACCGCAAGCCACTAGATGTAAGCGTAACAGAGATGCAGATGTAATGTAAGAGAGATGGTCTTGGTCGGTCAATGAAAGGGGTCTTAGCTTGCTGGTTTATTTCTGAAGATAGATATGAGACCCCCCAGATGACC
>NC_061836.1:251176-253676 GCF_019202785.1 Penaeus chinensis
GCCTCAACAGGTGGTCCCTGATACGTCTCAGTAAGATGTGTGCGAGTACCTTGCCTGGTACACTGAATAGTGTAATGCCTCGGTGATTGCTGCAGTCCCACCGATCCCCTTTCCCCTTCCAGAGAGGGATGACCACACCCCTCAGCAGGTCAGGGGGAAAGGTACCAGTCTGCCAGATGGCAGACACACACACACACGCACATCATCTCTCTCTCTCACACCCACACATGCATAAATATATATATATATATATATACATATATATATATATATATATATATATATATATATATATATACATACACATACACACCCACACATGCATATATATATATATATATATATATATATATACATACATATATACACACATACACACCCACACACACACACACACATATATATATACACACACATACACACCCACACATGCATATATATATATATATATATATATATATATATATATATATATATGGCTGCCGCGATAGCCCAGTGGTTAGCGCACTGGCCTCCGGCCCTTGTGGTCCCGAGTTCAATTCCCCGTCGCGGCGGTCGTAAAAAATGCCTGCGCTCTGACTGCTGGCTCGAGCCCGAGAAAATGACAGATCGCCTTGAGAAGTCAAACGCAGGTGTCGTAGGGGAAGTCATCGCCTTGGCACAAATGTTAGCGCGCCGAACCGCGCATGATTAGGAAGGGCACCCAATCAGGCAATGGTGGCATTGCCATATAACCTCTCAATAGTGAAATGAGAGAGGCCTATTTCCTGCAGTGGACATAGCCCCCCCCCCCCAAAAAAAAAAATATATATATATATACATATATATATATAAATATGTGTGTGTGTGTGTGTGTATACGTACATAGATTTATGTATGTATGTATATATATACATGCACACATACATACGTACATACATATACACACAAATACACGCATACACAAAAAATATATACATGTATATTTATAGATTCATTTATACACATACATATATCTATATATACATATATATATGCATATATATATATATACATATATATATATTCATATATATATGCATATATGTATATATATACACACACATAAGAAAGAAAAACCCTTATTTTAAACTTTCGGCCTTATTCAGTCATGGAAAAGGCTTCAAGAGTAAACATCGAAGTAGAATCCGGAGTCGGAGTGCCTAAGACAGTTCGACGTCGTATTCAACCCGTTTTGGCAGCTCCTGCGACGGCACTGATCCCAAACTGTAGCGACCCTGGTCGTTCCTTTGGTCTCATAAGTGACGTGGGGAGGGGGGACGTGCAACATGGGCATTAGCAAGTCCTCCATATCACATCACACAGGTTCGCATCCCACCACACCACACCAAAACACCCTGCATTACACCTGGAGAGGACACTCCAGCCTTGGCGTTGACATAACATGGGGAATGACAGATTATGTGCTTGATTGGCGTAGAGTGCAGCGCCAGGGGTCGTTCTCGTCGGTGAGAGAGATTTGCGGATCTCCCTGGACAGCTACCGCCCGCCTCAAGCCAGGCAGCCACCAGCCAATAAGGTATTGTCCCGCAACGGTCTGCCTTCTTTATTGGGTACATGGAGGTTAGGAGACATCCAACAAGCAGACTGCAACTTTCGCCCCAGGCAACAACAAGAATTATCATAAGAAATCTCTAAAACTGGGCTATTGGAACATCCTGACTATGATGACTCCAGGAAAACTGCCGTCATTAACAACGAGCTCAAGCGGCTTCATTGCCACTCTACAGGAAACATGTCTGGCAGACTCTGGATCATTGAAGGAAAAGGACTACATGTTCTTCTGGCAGGGCAAGAGCTCCGACAAACCATGGCAACATGGAGTGGGCTTTGCAGTAAGGAACAGCCTGCTGAATTCGGTAGAACCAGGCAGCAACGGCTCCGAGAGACTCCTCACTCTCTGCCTTAGCACCATGGCAGGCCTTGTCACCCTCATCAGTGTGTATGCCCCGACACTCTTTGCCAAGTCCTCATTGCTACTGAATGCCTACCTGTCATGGAGGAGCTCGACACTGAACCAACCATTGAGGAACTCAGCAAGGCCATTGACGGCTTGGCTTCAGGGAAATCCCCAGGCAATGATAGAATCCCTCCTGACCTGATCAAGCATTGCAAGACTACCCTACTGCTTCCATTGCACGAAGTCCTCTGCCAGTGCAAGGGGCTGTACCACAAGACATAAGGGATGCCAAGATCGTCACCCTCTACAAGAACAAGGGTGAGTGAAGCGACTGCAAAAACTACAGAGGCATCTTGCAACTCAGCATCGTCGGCAAAGTCTTCGCTCAGATTATCTTGGTCCATCTGCAGAAACCTGCCGAACGTGTCTACCAAGAGTCGCAGTGCGGCTTCTGACCTGAAAGATCAATGATAGACATGGTCTTCTCCCTCTGCCAGCTCCAGAAGAAGTGCAGAGAACAGCAGATTCCCCTGTACGTCGCTTTCATCGATCTCACCAAGG
>NC_061836.1:278676-286176 GCF_019202785.1 Penaeus chinensis
AGGACAGAGACAGAGAGAGAGACGAGGAGAACAGAGAAGTCCAAAGTCAAAGTCAAACATTTTATTCCATTTAAATTACAATGGTTCTTCTTTTACATACATATATATATATTTACATTTGAATATTTATAGAAGTGTTATTGTAAATTTAATTTAAATTACAGAAGTTTTTAATGCCTCTTAAATTCATCTGGTAGCATGTTCAATAACTTGGGTCCACGTTTTTCCATTTGTCGTGCCCCTGTATTGGTATTCGATTCTCTTGACAAAAAGGGAATTTACTTGGCGTGTTTGGACACCTGATGAGTTCCGACGTTTTGTAAGGCCTTCCAACCCAATTCGGATAATTCCCATGATTTGTTTGTAATAAATAAACATGTGTTCATAGCTGCATTTAAAGTGAACTTTAACCATTTTAATTTTTTTGAGATGTGGGGTGATGGTGATCCAAGTCTTACGAATAATACCTAAGTTGCTACTCTTTGGCAGCAAAAATTGTTGTAATTTTTGCACTTTTTGCATCTGGGTTTTGTTAGTCGAACCCAGATTTTTGAACTAATAGTTAATTATGCTTAGAGTAGAGTTTGTAATCAAACCAAGATTTAGTTTCAGTAGATGCTCTGATGTCGTATGTGATTAAGATATAAACAGGTACCCACTACTTTCCTGTGTATTTGTCAAAGTGTGGTTCAAAAATGTCATGAATCTGTTATTTGTACTCCTAGATTATTCACTGAAGTGCTCGGTTTGATAGAGCAGCCTTCAAATTTTATGATTGTAGTCACTGGAATTTTAGCAATGTTCGCCGACTACCTATGAATATACTTTGTGTTTTATGTGGATTTAGTTTAAGTCCTTAAGTTCAAAAATATTGTTTTGGTTTGTGTGAGAGTATATTGCGCGGTTTCTTATTAATGTATTTAAGTTGTTTACTTGAATACTATGAAGAACTGTGAAATCATCGGCGGCGTGTACTGCACTAGAAGGCAGTTATTTGCTATTGTTGATAAATCATTTATGAATATTGATAAATTAGGATCGGACCTAAAATAGATCCTTGCGGAAACAAAAAGGTACTTCTTGTTTTGATGGACATACTATGATTGATTCTTACGATTTGGGTCCTTTGTATATAAATAACTGTGTAAACCAAAAGGTATCAATTTTATGATTTACTATTTGTTAAGGAGTATTTACGGTTAACACTATCCAAAAGACCTTGAAAGGTGATAATGTGAGTATATTTACTGATTTTTGTCCAATGTTATTATTTAAATCTCTCTGTGATTTGCAGTAAAAGCTGTTTTCAGTTGATTAAACCTATTTCTAAAAGCCATGTTCGTGTTTTAGATACTAAGTTCTTGGTTCTCAGGAAATTCGTAGTTGATTTGACTACAATTTTTTCAGGAATTTTGGATAATATAGGGATAGTACCAAGAGAGAGAGAGAGACCAGAAAGAAAGGGGAAAAAGATAGAGAGGAATAAGAGGGGGGAGAAAAGGGAGAAAAGGGGAAGAGAAAGGAAGAGGAGTGAAAAGAATAGAGGGGGAGAGAGAGGGGGGGGAAAGAGAGAGAAAAGGGGAAAAAGAAAAAGATAGAGGAAGAAAAGGGAGAGAGGGAGAAAAGAATAGAAAGAGAAAAGGGGAAAAAGGGAGGGGGAGGGGAAAAAGAGGGGAAGAGAAAAAGGGGGAAGAAAAAGAAAAAAGGGGAAAAAAGAGAAAAGGAGAAAGAAAAGGGGGGAGGGGGGAAGATGAAAAGAAAAAGGGGGAAAAAACCAAAAAAAAAAAAAAAAAAAAAAGAAGGAGAGGAGAGAGGGGAAAGGGGAAGAGAAAAAAGGAAAAAGAGAAAAAAGAGGGAAAAAAAGAGAAAAAAAAAAAGAAGAGAGAAGAAAGGAGAGAGGCGGGGAGAGGGGAGGGGGAAAAAAAAGGAAAAGGAGAAGATTAGAGAAGTTAGATAGAAAGAAATAGAAAGAGATGAAGAAAGAGAGGAAAGGAAAGGGAGGGGAAAAAGAAAGAAAGGTGGAATAGGTGGAGAGGAAGAGGATGAGAGAAAAGGGAAAAAGGGAGAGGGAGAAAGAGAAAGAAAGGGGAAATTTTTTTAGGGGGGAGATGAAGGGAAAAGAGAAAAGGGAAGAAGAAAAAAAAAAAGAGAGAAAGGGAAAAAAAAGAGGAGGGGGAATAGAGGGGGGAAGAAAGGGGGAAAGAGAGAAGAGAAAAAGGAAAAAAGAAAAGAGGGAAAAAAAGGGGGAAAAAGAGAAAAAGGAAGAGAGAAAAAGAGAGGAGGGGAGAAAGAAGGGGAAGGGAAGAGAAAAAAAAAGAGAAAAAGGGGAAAAAGGAAAGAGGAAGAGAAAAAAAAGGGGAGGGGAGAGAGGAAGAGGGGAGAAAGAGAAAAATGGGGGGGGGAGGAGAGAGAAAGGGGGAGAAGAAGAAAGTGGAGAAGGAAGAGGAAGAAAAAAATTTGGGGAAGAGAAGAAAAGGGGGGAAATTTAAGGGGACCGGGGAATTTTGGGAGAGAGGGAGAAAGAGGAGGAGAGAGAGGAAAAAGAGGGAGAGGAGGGAGGGGAAGAGAGGGGGAAGAAGAGGGAGAGAAAATAGATAAAAAAAGAGGGAATAAAGGAGAAAAAGGAGGGGAAAAAAGAGAGAAAAAAAGATAGGGAGGAGAGAGAAAAAGGAAGGGGGAAGGGAAAAGGAGAGAGAGGAGAGGGGAGATAGAAAAGAGAAGAGAGAGAGAAAGAGAGAAAAGAGGAGAAAAATGGGAAAAAAAAGATTTGGGGGGGAAAGAGGGAGAGGAGAGGAAAAAAGAAGAAGAAAAGAGAGAAAGAGGAAAGAGAAGGGAAGAAAAGAGAGAGAGAAAAAGGAGAGAGAAAAAAGGGAAGAGAGAGGAGATGAAGGGTAAGGGGAGAGAGAGGGAAAAAGGGAAGGGGAAAGAAGGAGAAAAAGAGAAGAAATAATAAAAAGAAAGAGAAAGGAGAGAGAGGGAAAGAAAAAAAAAGAGAAAGAAAGAAGAAGAAGAAAGGGAAGAAGAAAAGGATTGGAAAGAAAAAAAAAGAAAATAGAAGGGGAAAGAGAAAAAAAGGGAAAGAGAAAAAAGAGAGAGAGAGCGAGGAGAGAGAGAGTGATGACTGAGAGAGGTCGAGAGAGAGATGAGATGATGGAGACTAGATGAGAGAGTTGATGGAGGATGAAGTGAGAGAGAGAGAGGGAGAGAGGAGAAGGACAGGACAGAGACAGAGAGAGAAAAGAGAGAGAGAGAGAGAGACGACGTGAGAGAGAGAGAGATTGAGATGAGGGGAGAGAGAGTGAGAGACAGAGAGAGAGATAGACTGACAGAGGGGCAGGGAGAGAGAGACAGTGAGAGACAGAGAGAAGGAGTGAGAGGAGAGAAAAGAGAGAGAGAGAGAGAGAGAGAGAGAGAGAGAGAGAAGATAGAAAGAGAGCAGAGATATAGCCATACAGAGAGAGAGATAGACAGACAGTGACAGTGACAGAAGAGAGACAGAGAGGAGACAGAGGGAGAGGAGGAGAGAAAGAGAGAGAGAGATGAGAGAGAGAGTAGCCTTGAGAGAACGAGAGAGAGAGATGGAGTAGAGTAGAGAGCGTTGAGAAGAAAGGAGGAGTAGAGCTAGAGAGAGAAGACGAGAGAGAGAGAGAGGAGAGATGGAGAGAGTATTGAGAGATGAGAGAGAGAGAGAGATAGGAGATAAACAGACGGGAAGAGAGAGAGACAGACACAGAGAGAGACCGTGAGTAAAGAGAGGAGAGAGAGAAGCGAGGAGAGAGAGAGAGAGAAAGAGGACAGAGGAGAGGGCAGACAGACACAGGGAGAGAGAGCCAGATGGGAGAGAGTAGGAGAGAGAGAGAGCAGTCAAGAGAGAGGGCTAGAGAGAGATTTGTAGCTGATAGGGAGAGCGAGAGTGAGTGTGAGAGATGAGAGAGAGAGAGAGAGAGGAGAGAGAGAGAGATAAACAGACGGACAGAGAGAGAGAGAACAGACACTGAACGAGAGACAAGAGAGAGAGACAGAGAGAGAGAGACGACAGACAGAGAGAGACAGACAGACAGGAAGAGGAGCTGAATGAGGAGCTAGAGAGTGATTTAGATAGATAGATAGATAGAGAGACTGAGATGAAGTGAAAGAGAATAGAGCGAGACAGAGAGACAGAGAGAGACAGAGAGAAGTCAGAGGAGAGGGCCAGAGGAGAGAAAAGAGGAGAATATACAGACGGACAGAGAGAGAGAGAACAGAGGAGGAGAGAGGGCTAGAGAGAGATAGAGTGCCAGAGAAAGGCGAGGTGAGCCAGAGAAAGTGAAAGCAAAGAGGGGAGAGAGAGAGAGAAAGAAAGAGAGACGCCAGGAGAGAGAGCCGAGAGAGAGAGAGAGTGAGAGAGAGAGAGAGTGTGAAAAGAGAGAGAGTGAGAGACAGACAGACAGACAGACTGAGAGAGAGAGGTGAGTGAGAGTAGGAGAGAGAGAGAGAGAGAGAGAGAGACAGACAGAGAGACAGGAGAAGAGAGACAAGAGAAAGAGAGAAAGAGAGAGAGATAGATGGATAGTTAATGATGATAGAGAGACAGGACTAGATAGAGCGAAAGAGCAAGACAGAGACAGAGGAGAGACTGAGAGAGAAAGACAGAGAGACAGGTCAGATAGTAGATAGAATAAGAGAGACAGAGAGCCAGAGAAAGAGAGAGAGCCAGAGAGAAAGAAGAGCCAGAGAGAGAGAGAGAGAGAAGAGAGAGCTGAGAGTGAGAGCCAGAGGAGTGAGAGAGAGACGAGAGAGAGAGAGAGAGAGTGAGAAGAACAGAGAAGAGAGAGACAGCAGAGAGTGAGGGAGAGAGAGTGAGGGAGGAGAGAGAGTGACGAGATGAGAGTGTGGAGAGAGAGAGAGAGAGACCGACAGACAAGAGAGAGAGAGACCGACAGACAGACAGGGACGAGAGAGAGGACAGACGAGAGAGACAGAAACAGAGACAGAGAGACAGAGAGACAGAGAGACAGAAAGACAGAGTGACAGACAAACAGACAGACAGGACAGACAGAAGACAGGAGAGAGAGCAGAGACAGAGAGAGAGGACAGAGAGTCACAGAGAAGTCAAAGGTCAAAGTCAAAACATTTATTCCTTTAAAATTACAAAGTTATTCTTTCATTAAAATTATATATGTTATTTACCATTGGAATATTTAAGTATAGTGTTCTTTTAATTTCATTTTATAATTACCAGAAGTTGTTTTAATGCCTCCGTAATTTATTCTGGTAGCTATGTTCCATTAACTTGGGTTCCACGACTATTCCATTTGTCGTGCCCTATATTGGTATCGATCTCTTGACAAAAGGGATTTTACTTGGCGTGTCGGAACCTGATGTGTTCCTACGGTTTGTATGGCCATCAACCAATTGGTTAATTCCTTGAATAAGTGTGTAAATAAACTAACAACTGTGTCATAGCTGCATTTAGTGAATTTAACATTTTATTTTTTGATCATGTGGGGTGATGATGATCAAGTTTACTGATATTACCTAGTGCTACTCTGGCAGCAAAATTTTTTGTAATTTTTGCCACTTTTTGCCATCTTGGGTTTTGTTAGTCGAACCCCAGATGTTTTGAACAATAGTTAATTATGTTAGAGCTAGAGTTTGTACAATCCATGTTTCTAATTTCAGTAGTGATCTGATTTCGTTTGTGATTAAGATATAAATACCAAAGGGTATCCATACTTTCCTGTGTATTTGTCAACGTTGTGGTTCAAATGTCATGAATTGTCAATTTGTACTCCTATGATTATTCACTGAAGTGCTCGGTTTGATAGAGCAGCCTTCCACAATTCTATGATGTGTCCACTGGAATTTTTAGCAATGTTGCCGACTACCTTTGTATATACATTGTGTTTTATGTGGATTTAGTTTATGTCATTAGTGTCAAATATAGTTTTGTTTGTGTTAGAGTTTCTTGCGCGATTCTTTTTAAGGTATTTAAGTTGTTTACTGAATCACTATGAAGAAAACTGTGATCATCGGCGTTACTGCACTGAAGGCGTTATTTGCTATAGTTGATAAATCATTTTTGAAAATGGTAAATAGGATCGGACCTAAAATAGATCCCTTGCGAGTACACCAAAGGTACTCTTGTTTTGGGACATACTATTATTGATTCTTACCGATTGGGTCATTGTATATAAATAACTTGTAAACCAAAAGGTATCAATTTTAGGATTTACTATTTTTTAAGGGAGAATTTCACGGTTAACACTATAAAAGCCTTAGAATGGTCGCTATTGAGTAAATTTACCTGATTTTTGTCAATGTTATTATAAAATCTCATCAGTGATTTGACAGTAAAAGTGTTCAGTTGATAACCTATTTCTTAAAAAAAAAAAAAAACCCATGTTGTGTTTTAGATATAAGTTCTTGGTCTCCAGGAAATTCGTCTTTGATTTGCTACATTTTTCAATGAATTTTGGATAATATAGGGAGTACAGAGAGAGAGAGAGACTGAAGAGAGAGGAAGAGAGTGAGCGAGACAGGAGAGAAGAGAGAGAGCGAGAGAGTGAGGAGAGACGAGAAGACGGAGAGAGAGAGAGATTAGTGAGACAGAGAGAGAGAGATGAGAGAGGAGGGATAAGAGAGAGAGAGAGGGCCACCAGAGAGAGAGGAGAGAGCGAATGAGAGAGCTAGAGAGAGAGAGATCGAGAGCAGAGAGAAACGAGAGAGAGAGAGAGATACAGAGATTTGATAGATAGAAAGATGAGAGAGAGACTGAGTGTGAGAGACTGAGAGAGTGAGACAGAGAGGACAAAGAGAGAGGAGACACAGAGAGAGACAGAGAAGACACAGGAGAGAAAGGACGAGAGGAGAGAGAGTGAGAAGAGGAGAGAGGAGAGAGGAGAGAGACAGAGAGAGAGAGACAGAGAGAGAACGGAGGAGAGAGAGAAAGAGAGAGAGGAGCGAGGAGCGTAGAGAGAGAACGAGATGAGAGAGAGAGAGGAGAAGAAAGAGGAGAGATGAGAGAGTAGGGAAAGAGAGGTAGAGAGAGGAGACAAGAAGAGAAAGAGGAGTGAGGAAGAGAGAGAGAGAAAGAGAGGGTGCGGAGGAAAGAGGATAAAGAAATAGAAGGAGCGAGGAGAAGCCAGAGGAGAGTGAACGAAGAGGAAGAGAAGAGAGAGAGAGAGAACAAACGAGAGAGAGAAGAAAGGAGGAGAGAGAGAGAGATGAGAGAGGAGAAAGGAAAAGAAAGAAAAAAAAAGAAAGAGAGAGAGAGAGATGTAGATAGATAGATAGATAGATAGAGAGAGAAGAGAGGAAAAAAGAGAGAGAGAAAGAGAGAGAGTAGAGAGAGAAGAGAGAGAGCGAGAGAGAGAGAGAGAGAGAGAGAGAGAAGAGAATCAGGAGGAAGAGAGAGAGAGGAGGAGAGAAAGAGAGAGGAGAGAAGAGAGAAGAGAGAGATAGCGAGAAAGAGAGAGAGGAGAGAGAGCCAAGACAGAGAGAGAGGGCTAGAGAGAGTTT
>NC_061836.1:293676-303676 GCF_019202785.1 Penaeus chinensis
AGCCCTGACCCGACACGCGGTCGGCAGGAACTCTCTGAAGTGCCTCTGTTGACCTGGGTCATCCTGAGCCTTAAGTACTGGTGGGTGGAGTGGGCACGCCCTCTGGGACCGCCGGCTGGCTTGGCCCAGCGTGGGCACGCCACGTTAGAGCTAGCCACGTGGGAGCTATTTATACATACTTATATTGCTCGGGTACCTACTAACGCCTCGCCCTCGAGGCGCCTGATATTTGTCTCAAGGGTGACCCAACCTGGCTGGTTCTTGACTTTGTTCTTGCGCGTGCTGTCCCTGATGCATTTTCGTGGCTGCTCGTCCCTGTCGTCGTCTTCATCTTGGTCCCTGGTAAATCCGTCTGTCCTCGACATCTACACGTCCTCGAAGGTCTCGCACAGGTCCTCTTTAACTTCGGACTCGTCCTCGTAGTCCTCGACCAAGCTTAACGGCGGCTTACTCGCCCAATGCACGTTCCCGCAGATCTCATCCAGGTCCTTCTTGCTCGTACCGACTTCCTCGTTGTCCTCGTCAGGATCATGGGCGTCCGGCAGGAAGCGTCCTCTTCGAGCTTCTGGAGGTTGAGTGGATCTGTGGCGTCCAGGCAAGTTCACAGCATTATGGGTCGACTAGTACCTGCTCTGGCGAGTTCCTGGTCCTTTAGTGGATCGACGGGCGTAATTATTCTACTCTTTCTCGGTTTCTGGCGATTTCCCGGTGACGTTTTCCACGGCGTCCGTAGGTGACCGTTTCTGCAGCAGGGCCTCCTTCGTTACCATGACATATATCGTGAACAAGATTATACACATAAGGGCCAAGATAGTAAGAGAAAAGAAAGACAACAGAGAAGAGGGGGTTTTAAGCGCTACTTGCCGATTATTTATATAATTTGCAGTTTTTATGGTTGAATTTTCGTTATTTTCATCTTCTTTTTTTCGTCTTATTTCACAAAGTTAAGGAAGAGAAAGATGGTAACAGCGGTCCTCATGGACCTAGCTTGAGCTGCTAACCGTCTCTGATAGACAGGAGGGTAAATAAGGGAAATGACAAAGGCATCCACAAGGCTTTACTTGAACCAATTAACGCAGAGAAGGAATGTGTCACAAGTCACACATCACGACTTGACAAACTCGCGGGAGTGCGTGAGAGTGAAAGTGACCTCACACAGACCGGACATGGGTGGCAAACACGGAAATTAACGTTCATTGTACACAAATGCAATAAACTAGCTATAGAAGTAACACAAAATTGTTTAAAATACTACATTGAATTTAACATTTAATGATATGCGACAGAATGACACACTAATGAATGGTGACGTGAAAACAATTCGTGAGCGAATCTTCTCGGGGAAAAAAATTCTTCCGAGGTAACAACATGTCAAGCTGCGCATACAGACTTCTTTGACGTGGGGGGGGGGGGGGGGGGCTATACCCCAAGAATGCCGTACTTCATGAAGCGAAATGAGCTGGGAAAATATCAATAACCCACTCTATCTGCGAGTCTGTGATGGGTGCTCATGTAATGCCCTATGGGTATTTATCATGAATCACAAATCGATGGGGTTTACCCCAAATATGGCAGCGACGTCAAAGGAGTGAGCGGGTTGTGATTAATAAGCAAATCACGATTCTAGCTTAAGCCCTAGTCCTACATTATTTAACGGACGTAACAGTGGGTCACACCGGCTCAAAAAGTTGCCGAACGAACTAACGTCGGAGCGCGGATCTATTAGGCATATACTCAACCCCAAGTAATCAGGCATTCTGATACTATGATAAGGGGAAGATCACTGGCGCTATATAAAAATGTAAGTAATTCGCGTTACAAGCTCCGCTCTAGCGCCGATAGAACATGTCACCAATGAACATGCAACGGATGCTACGCATTATCCTATAATGTAACAATCTCGAAAACAATATACAGGAAATTGCAGCTGTTTCTCCGTTCATTTCACCGTGTTAGTCACTCAGAGTGAAAGTGGGGTCAGGTCACAAAGCTGGCCCAAGCAGATGTGACTGATAGGTTTCACTCGGAAGTCAGATCAAGACGGGAAATGGGTAGTGAGAAAAGAATAATGATATGATGTTCATGAAAACAGTAAAATCATGAAAACGCGGTAAATTCGTTGTAATTGAAACAATATCCTGTCTAATCACGAGAAAAAAATAAACAAATATGTAATAAATGAACGATATTCATATTGTTTGAACCCATACTGTGATCACACAGTAATGTGATCTGAGCTCCGAAATGGAGAGCATACCATTTGCTGTCAATTAGCACTTTTACCTAACAAAACTAGCGTGACCGTAACTGCACATACAGCTTAACACATTTAGGGGGAAGATAAAAGAAAGGAAAAATGGCCCAAATATGTACTCACAACAGGTTCTGAATAGGAGCGATTGGTCCGAGCGATAACCAGATTTCGGAGACTGTGAGTCCATTGTTGCGTGCCGAAAGGACGCAACTACCCCGCTGCTACCAGAATGTAAAGGCTCTATATGAACGCCTTAAACATATGGTTTAGCAGGAGTAGCGAAAGGTACGGTTGGCTTAACCTCTTTTATTCAGAAGCGCAAGCAACACAGATAATTCACACGGATACAAGTCTGGGTAAGGCTTAGTGCCGGGTCAGGTCAACCTGGATAAGGGCGCGGCTGCTGGCTCAGCAGCCAGCCCTGACCCGACACGCGGTCGGCAGGAGCTCTCTGAAGTGACTCTGTTGACCTGGGTCATCCTGAACCTTAAGTACTGGTGGGTGGCGTGGGCACGCCCTCTGGGACCGCCGGCTGGCTTGGCCCAGCGTGGGCACGCCACGTTAGAGCTAGCCACGTGGGAGCTCTTTATACATACGTATAGTGTGTGTGTGTATGTGTGAGTGTGTGTGTGTGTGTGTGTGTGCGTGCGTGCGTGCGTGCGTGCGTGTGTGCGTGCGTGCGTGTGTGTGTGTGTGTGTGTGTGTGTGTGTGTGTGTGTGTGAGTGTGTGTGTGTGTGTGTGCGTGTGTGTGAGTGGGGGGTGTACATATATATGTATATATAATATGTATATATATAATATGTATGTATATAATATGTATATATATAATATGTATATATATATAATTTGGATATATATATATGTATATATATATATATATATATATATATATATATATGTATATATATATTAACACAAGCACACACACACACACACGATATGTATTCTGTAACATTTAAATAAACAGAGGCGGCTAACCTAAATCTGTGAACTGGCAAAGAAAACGACAAAATCATGATTGTTCAAGTAGTTTATTTTGGTAAGGAATAATCAACTGTGTGATTCAGATAGTCGATGAATGCCTTTTAGGCTCTAAACGACCGATAAATCTACCACACGCACATAAAAAAAGAAGAGGAGAGCAGAGAAAAGTGGAAATGGGAGATAAGAGAAAATGAGAGAGGCGCGAGAAGATAAAAGGATAGAAGAGGGTAGCAGAAAAGCGAAAAGAGGAGGAAGGAGATAAGAATAAAAAGATGAAACAGAAGTAACTCAAGGCGAAAAGGAGGAGGAGGAGGAGGAGGAATGCAAGGTTGCTGATGATGCGTGTGTGTGTGCTTGCGTGCGTGTGTACGTGCGTGCATGCGTGTGTGTGTGCATGAATGTGTGTATGAGCATGCGTTGCGCGCGCGCGCGTGTGTGTGTGTGCATGCGTGTGTGTGTGTGCTTGCGTGCTTGTGTGTGCTTGCGTGCATACGTGTATGTGCAAGTAGAAGGCCTTTTCGCATTTACTACTTCACAAGGGCATATAAGACAAGAGATACACAGAGGCAGATATACATGTACTGTATAAGTTGTTAGTTGGGTGGATGAACATCGCTTCTACCATCTTCCTTTGTCGGGCAGGCCTTGCTTTATGATGGAGGCCTGGGACCACTTAGGGAGATGGCCGTCGGTGTCGACGTGAACAACGAAGGCACTCCTCTTGTCATGTCGTCGGAGGGCGCTGCGGTGTAGGTCGATTCGTTGCTCGTGGAGGCCCCGTCCTGTCTCACCTATGTATACTTTATCACGGCCACCGCAAGGTATGCTGTACACCTGGCTAAGAGGTCTGTTGCTGGTTCTTCGACATGAATTTCACAAGCGCGCGCGCGTCTGTGTGTGTGTGTGTGTGTGTGTGTGTGTGTGTGTGTGTGTGTGTGTGTGTGTGTGTGTGTGTGTGTGTGCGTACATGCGTGCGTGCGTACGAGAAAACAGGACTCACGTGCTGGCCCCACACCACGTCGAGGCGGTGCCAGAATCCATCGGCGAGGGTGGGCGTGGAGTGGGCGTGCGAAGGCTCCAAGAGAACGGGGCTGGCGCCTAGATCGAGGGTGAGGCGAGGGCGGCCGCCGCGCAGCTCCAGCACCAGCACGTCCGCCTTCGGGAAGCAGGTCAGGGGCGAGAAAGAGGCTTAAAAAATTTCCTGAAGTATCTCACGTGTGGAAAAGTCCTATGAATGATTTTGGGTGCAAGAAAATTCTGAGGAAAGATCTGAAATCAAAGACAACATGAAAAGCAGGTAAAAAGCAGGACACTCAATCATTAATACGTACTAGGATTTTCTTTTTCCTTAACTATGACTAACAGTTTAATGACATGAAATACGAAATAGATATTAGTTGTGAGGCTACATATCCGGCGGTATTAGGCAGGGCTTGCTTGTGACAACTGCCAAATATTACCAGATTTGTAACTAGTCGTGACATTTGTCCCATTTATACCTATGCTATAAACTATTGGGTACATGTAAACATTCTGCGATAGTGGTATTCGCTCAACAGATTTATGCCAATGCTTTGTTTGAATTTATCAGTTAGAGAACCACAAGTTCGATCAAACAATTTTGTTTAGGTATATAGGTTTAAATACTTGTTCCCTCACTAATTTCCAAATATGACATAGTAGGAAGTACGCCATACCATCAGTGCTAACTTATCACATATAAGCTGAGTTATTATATCATGTTGATTAAAATCACTGACTGATGATCTATCATTATGATTCCTCATTACTGTACTTTCCAATATCCTCTCACAAAATCAGCCTCAAACAGCAATGCTTTGCGATCCAAATATTTATATGTTAAACTTTGCCATATTACTTTGAACTGGCGAGATGCTTTGGCTGTCGCCCATCCTGCTCACTTAAGAAATCCTAAATGCCAGCTCTCGTATTAGTCGTTTGGTAAGGGCGATTTAAAGACACTGAGTGGCCAAAGGATATTTCCTACAAGCAGAGCAATTTTAGAATGTTTAATAGAATTAGGAGTTCCTTGTGACTAAGATTTTTCATAAATACTGGACCAGAGAAACCAGGTCAGAATTTCCTGACGTCTCTCCTTAATGTGAAAGGATTTGTCCTGGGTGCAAGAAGCGCCTTAGGTCTCTCTCTCTCTCTCTCTCTCTCTCTCTCTCTCTCTCTCTCTCTCTCTCTCTCTCTCTCTCTCATGCGAATTATAGGAAGAGGGATCGAAAGTCCTTAACCAAACAAGTGTCCATATAGGTTCCTAAACAAGCAACTGTGGCTTAAAAGACTAGTTTGGTATTTTAAAATAAGGAAGTAAGAATACTATGACTGTTCAAACTGTCTTTTTTTTGTCTTACGAAATATGTAATAATTGTCATGTCTTAGAAATCCAGACCTATTGATTTCTATTGAAATGTCTATTTTGACCATTTAATTATGTTACCGCAGGTCCGAAAGGCAGAGGAAACCTTGAAAAAAAAAAAAAAATCCGCAATGAAAGTGCCCTCATATACAAGAAAATACATACGCACGAATCTATATATTTGTATATATATACTCATACATACATATATGTATATATGTGTGTATGCTCATATATGTATCAATATATATGTATAAATAAATAAATAAGTAAATAATGTGTTACATTTATATATATGTATAATCTCTCTCTCTCTCTCACACACACACACACACACACACACACACACACACACACACACAAACATATATATATATATATATATATATGTGTATGTGTGTTTGTGTGTGTGTACTATGTTGAATATATATGTTATATATACACATCGATAAATACGCATATATAAACATGTATACATTTATTCATATATGCACAACCACACACGCACATGTATACACATTCACGTTCGTAGGAAATTATAAAGATACTTTTATTGTCAATTACGTAATTCATGTAAACTGTTGTGTTCGTCTTATAAATATATCTGAGTTCAGTCATTTCCGTAAGACTAATCATGATGTAAAACTTGTTTTTTTCCCCCTATGAATGAGGCATGACTTATTGCATTGCATGGCAAGCAGCTTTATCGCCGACAGCCAGTCAGGCGTAGAAACATCGCGAACATTCTTGTAACAAAAGGTGAAAATCAGTTTGTGCCTTTCGCAAGTTCTGAACGATATAAGTATCTACACATCAAAAATATTTCTATTTCCTCAATTAAAATACCATTTCCTGTTTCACATTAACTTGTAAGTGGTAAGGATTGTTTAGGAGCAGTTGTGAAATATCGTTTTTTTTTTTTTTTCAAAACACCTGATATAGATATAAGTCAGTCTTTGTTTTGTAATTTAAATAATTAAAACATTTTGACATCGTTTCCTCAATCAGATTTCTTTTCTGTTGTAGATATTTGTAAAATCACAGGCATCGTTTGAGGCCGTCTTTACTTACGGAGTACTACTTACTACATGCGCATTATCTGATGAAAATTGTCACCTCCAGGTTTGTGATGTGCCATTAATAACCACCTATCTTACGACTGTCTTGTTTATACATATATAAACGGTGGGGGTTGCATTACAAACAAGACACGAAAGCAAAACAATTAATTCGTGAATCGAATTACCGGATTGGTAACTGGTCATTTCTTATTTCTACAAGGGATCCCCGCTCTTTGTCACTTCATTCCTTCGTCACTGACACTTTGTAGGTGCATAATCAATCGCTTTTCACTCGGTGTGATTATCGCTTAACGATGGTCGTTCATGGCTGTACGATGATCGTCAAACGATTGTCTAGAGCACTAATTCTATGCATTTGAATGAGTCTGTTTTGCTGCGAGCGTGCTAGAGCCGCTAACGACCATTGAATAGCCGCACGGCTGGGAGGGAATATAATCGCAGTCGCAAACGATCATTTGAATTGGAGTTTTCCACCATATTTGGGGTTAAAGCTCTGAGGGAACTCTTGTATCTTGTATCAGATTTCCATAAATAACTGCAACATAAAATCATGCAAGCAAACATGACTAATCACACACACGCGCCCTCTGATGCACAAAATCTGCATGAACATTACAAAGCTTAACTTTCCAATAAGTTAAATACTAAAAGGACGATCCATTCCCACATGAAAAAATTCAACTGATTGTACACCTCACATGTGTACCGCAAAAAAAGAAGCATACCAAATTCGTGTTCAAATAAATTGCGTTAGCAACGGTAAAGCAACACAGAATCTATGGGCGATGTATACAAGTGTTACGCGTCCGGGTCTGTACAGTCTTATTACGAAGCTGGTTGTTATTGCGCCGTACACAAAAATTGCTTACTACAACTTCAAGTTGATATGAGAATGTAATATTGGGTCAGTTGAATTAGCAGGTATACTCCTTGCAACAGAATTCATATTGTCCCGGGGCTGTGGAGTAGTTTTCAGTGACTCTCAAAGTGCTCTTCGGACACCAAGTTGTTTCAAAACAGATGTTAATGAGGGCATTGTCAGCTGCACTAAGCGTAACATTCAGTAATCACAGAATACTGTACTATGTTGAATATATGTGAAACACTGTAATCACTGTTATTGCCCACGCCTGAGCAGATAGCCAAGGTAGTAAATAAACTACCTTAACTTAACTTTTTAACCCCCCACCCCTCATACATTTGGAAGAGAACTTCATCATCCGTCGCTTCTACTAGAAGATATGTAAGTAACAATCTTCTGCCATTGTGCAAGGATGATCGCTGACCAATCATCGTAGAGCGATAATCGTGATAATCGCACCGGCAAAACGTACTTTAGGGATTCGTACATGTATGACCGCAAACACAAGAAACGAATAATAGACAAAAAATAAAAGAAGGTACAATGTGAAATTAAATAAAAGTAAAATAAGAACATGAATTTCACAATATGTATGTAGTAGCAGTATAAAAACAAACAGTTAATGAACTAATATCATTTGGAGTGTATGATTTGTGGAGAAATTTCAAGTACAGTCCCCTGCAGTTCCAACTAACATCCCTTGATGTATCAAATGAATTCAGTTTCTGGCAAGTCGCATGGAGTGATTACCTTGAAAGAAAATTATGAAAAACATTTCCGGCATGTCCGAGATAGCGATATCAAGCATATGCCAGGTCAATGTCCATGTTTTTTTCTACAATAAATGCTATATTTAAAACATCAAATCCCGTACACCTGTTTCTAAATACTGGCAATGAGATCGGACAACTCTTTACCAGTCTCTTCGCAGACCTCCCCCCCCCCCCCACCTCCTTTTTAACGTCTTTATTTGGGATAAGATGATTCACATAGACGTTCAGTACATCATGATACCCTGTCCTCAGTAAGCAGAAAGCATGGGATTTTTCTGAAGAATTCGTCACATTTCTTGAACTAAAGTGACCACAAATCCTCAGTGCATTTTGTTAATGAACATGAAAGCCTCTTTTAAGCATATCTAGTTCCCTTTCAAACTGATATCCATTGTGTGGTTTAGTATCAAGGAAATCCTCAATACTAACCTCGAGAGAATCAACATTTGATGTGGGCAGAACAGTTTTCTGAATTACTGACCGGATGAGCAATATAAGTCTCCAACCAATTTTGTTGCATCATCCTCATTAGATTTAAAGGATTGTGAACTCTCTGGACAAAGGATTGTGTAATCTCTTTCCGCAAGTGCAAATGGCCGCAGAGAAAGGCTCTGATAGGGGTCAGATGCCTTCAATATCACATCTCCAACTAGCAGGGGTGGCCAATGAGGGCAGCGTCCCCACGACATTGCCGCCGTACTGACCTAACCATACTCACATCACTCATGACCGTACAATCACTGTCTTGAGTCACAGTCCCGCTCAGACGCTGCCTCCTCCCGGGGTCCACCCTCCAGATCCCCCAACTTGCTGGGTCTACTTAAGCACAAGCCGGCCTCTTTAACCTGCGTCCATGCTATGATGTCATCAACATTTATCTCCGATAGACAGTGCAACTAGACCGTGCATTTCCGTCAACCAACAACATGGAGACCAAGCAACCAGACTGGTAACACCGTTGGATGTCTACAACAAAACAACTGTGACATCTGGTGGGCAGCGGCAGATGTCGCTTCTTTCAGGCTAGCGACACAAACGATGCCTCCAACAAGAACAACCACCTCCTTCCGAAACAATTGCCTTGGGCAATTCTTTTCCTTTCTTTTTCTTTCCCATATGTGCATGCCGTACCTTTTTTTCAACAAGTGCAGTGATATTTTCTCGAACATCTGAAAAGGTGTCCATGATAGTGTATATTATCTATTGTTTCTTCGAATTTCCTCTTCATGGTAGATTATCTTCATTTCATTTACGACAGTAATTTTCTTATGCATGTTTTCTTGCGATCTAACTCTGTTATGCTAAACTCAAGCATAGCTTCGTAGGTTATTACTTGATCTTTCATTATGTGGGTATATTCATAAGTGTATTTTTCATAAAATTCGTTCTTTTTTCTACGAATTTTCCATGTCCACATGGGTACAGTAATGCAAGTATTGACGCATTCTTGGCATATTTTCATATCATCATTATTCCCTAAGATGCCTTATTGGCGTAAATTTCGTCTATTGTCGTTCTGTGTATTTATTTCGGCTCGCCTTAACTATGCATTAGTGGAATCATTTATCGAAATACTTCAATCATGGTGGAATAATCCACAAGCCAGCATTGTCCCGGAAGTGCCCTCTTAAACCTGAAAATATGGGGGCTACTTACCG
>NC_061836.1:323676-328480 GCF_019202785.1 Penaeus chinensis
TTTGTCTTCTTTCTCGTCTTGATTATCTTTAAAACGAACAGGAAATGGTTTATCTGTACAGTATAATTAGGCTTTATATGTAACCTGTTATAACAAGCAATAGCAGTTATTTCAATAAAGCAAAATAAAACAGACACTATGTCACACCAAGAATATCCATTGTAACAAATGGAATCAAATTAATTTAAATTATTAATATCATTATTGTTATTATTATCCTTGTTAATATTATTATCATCATTACTATAATTATTATTATTATCATTAATTCATTATTATCATTATAATTACCATTATTGTTATTATTATCTTATTAGCATCTTTATCATTATCCAAATTATTTTCATTATTTTTATCATTATCATTATTATTATTATTACTATTATCATTATTATCACTATCATTGCCATTATCATTATTATTACAATAATTTTATCATCATCATTATTGTTATTATCTTTATCATTATCCTTATTATTTTCAATATTATCGTTATTATCATTATCAAAATTAATGCCATTATTATCATTATCATAATTAATGCCATTATTATCTTTCATAATATTATTACTTCTATTGTTATTATTATCATCGTTATAATCATTATTATTATTATTATCATTATCATTATTGTTATTATTGCTGTTATTATTATTGTTATTATTGCTGTTGTTATTATCATTATTGTTATTGTCATTATTATCATTATTTACATCATCGTTATCAATATTCATCATTATCATTGCCTTTATACGAATTATTACTATTATTATTACTATTATTATTATTATTATTATTATTATTATTATTATTAGAATTATTATTATTATTATTATTACCATCATCATAATTCTTGTTATTACTATCATCATTGTTATTATCATCGTTATTACTAATATCATTATCGTTTTTTATATAATTATTATAATAATGATCAATATCACTCCCATTATTATTATTATTATTATTATTATCATTATTATTATTATTATTACAATTTTTATCATAAGTATTGTTCTTCTCGATGCTGTTACTATCATTATTATTATTGATATTATAATTGTTATTATCGTTCTTATTATCATAATTATCATTATTGCTATTATAATTTTTATTGTTATTTTGTTTATAATTGTGACTATTATTAGTATTACTATTATTATTAATATAATCATCCTAATTACAATTATTGTTATTATCATAACTAATATTATCATTATTTTCATTAATATCACTACTACTTTTATTATTACCACTGTCATGATCATTATTACTACTACTATTATCATTACTATTATCATTATCACTTGTATTACGATTTTTATCATTATCATTATTGATATAGTAATTACTATCATCAATGTCTTCATCATGGTGAATTGAAAGATGTAACAGACAAAATTCTTCAAGAAATTTCTATGGTCTTATACTTCTAATTATCCATTAAAAGGCCATTTCACACGAAACAAGAATTGGCAACTATTCTTTGGTTTAGAAGAATCCCCTGCACAAAAGGAGACATGTAGAGTCAAGCACGACGCCACCATTCGATTCCTATTTGAAAAAAAAGTAATCATAACCGGGGACACGAACATAAGGAGTCGGGTTGTCAGTAAAATAAGTTGGGAAACAAAGAATTAGCTAATGCAGTGCTATTGACAAATTTACAAAATGGCTTGGAAAATGGCTTCAACATTATGAAAAAAATCAGGATGCATTAGCAGCACAATATCCAGATCAAATTTTGCACCTTCACTCGACCTTTCGAAAATACATACATCTATTCATTAGTAAAATTATGTAAATTGAAGAGACCATCCATGGCGATCCAGTATGTAAAGGCAACCAAACTAGTGATTGTAATAAATGGGACCTGTTATAGGATTCCCGGAATTCAAAGCGGAGTACGTAAATAACCAAAAAAAGAACTGGGTAAAAGAGTGAAAGGCCTTATTAGTCAAAGCAATAACATAGTCTTACGCAGCCAACAAGGCACTGATGTACGGCCTTAAACATCGGAAAACCTTCCTGATTAGAACACTTCCAAACATCGGACGGTGGTTTCAGTCACCAGGGGTGTCATATAAGATACGTCCATCACAGCTCTCTTGTAAACTCGGAAATGTAACTCGTATGAGAATGACAAAATGTAGCACAAGAGCGCCGGATGAAACAAGAGGCACTATTAAAGTTGATTTTGCTTCATCTGTGCCGCGAATAATGGCAGAAGGGACAGGAGATGCAATTGCCAACATGCTATAAAATATGCGGCTCGACGTTACAAGAGAGCCACTTATTTTGTCACTTGAATGCGAAAGACTGATGTGTCAGGTCGCTTACCCATCCCTTGAAGCACGGATAAGTGAAAGTGCAAGAATATCATAAGTAAGTAGACAGAACGTTTTTTAGTGCCTCATGTTATCCGTTATTAATATTTGCCCTTATTCCATCAGGAAAAGGAAGTAATAAGCGTATCCAGAAATGAAAATGAATACTGACTGTAGTATTTCCACATTATGTTTTCACCTTCAGGAGGGGGACGGGTCTCTTTACGCAAGGTTTGCAAAAGTCATGTCAAAGGAAAAAAAATGTAGAACAACCAGGGAGTTGGCTGCTTGTTCGGATGAAGTGTCTCCTGTCTTTCTGGTCTCTCTGATCTGCCCCTTTGAGCATGAAAGAGACTCGATCATCAAGCCCAAAGACAATTTTTTTTCTGTGAAAGGAACTGTTGAACTTCTCTTTGGCAAGATTTACTTAATAACAAGTCTCAAGGGCCGGTCACAATAATTTATTCTGTCAAGGGATCCCTTTACAGAGCTTAGAGCTGAAAGATATTGCCGAAACAAAAACTATAATTTTATTACTGGTAAACTCATTACTTAGAATCTTAAAAAATGATTATATATCATGATAAAAGTAAAATTAATTCTTAAATACAAAGATATATTGCATCGAACAGTGATGTTTAATTAAATGTCAATAGATGATTCAGATAAACGTTCATTTGACTAACGAACATAAACATCAACCCACTCCGACACGCTAAAAACATGGAGCTCTCATAGGAAGTTATTTACGCCTTGTTGGATAAAGCGAGAGCCAAAGAGGCGTTGTGGAACACCAGTCATAAGGATTATAAAAGCACGAATTTGAAAAGAACATTGATGGATGAATTTAGCAATGAACTCCGTCATGAAGTAACCCGTAAAAGCATACTCGATGGAAAGCGTCTTTGTATACTGTTATGAATGCTGAACTGAAACGATGGTTCTCTCCGAAGAAACACTAAATGTAGTGTGACCAATCCCTCTCTGTAGCTGACCAGACTTCGGCGATCCTATCTGGGGATCCTAGGACAGAATAGACTAGTGATTATGATGCGAGGACTAAGGCTGAGAAAGTAGCAACTGTAGCGTTAATGCTCACAGCCTTGCTATTGCTACTTTACCACTACTGATGTTACGATTTTACTATAAACAACTTCTAAGAGAAATATTCATATAAAAGGAAAAATCGTAATCACTTCAGCATTATGAATAACAATAATGCTTAAGCAACGGAACATAGTGCACAGTAGACAGAGGGAATAAAAGCAGGACAAACTTTGCAAATATGCGCATCATTCCATTAAAAAAAAAAAAAAAAAAAAAAATCAGTGTTCTATACAATATGAGCCATCCAATCCACGCACATTTATGCCCAAACATGCCAGTGAATTCCATTACTTAAATCAAAACGGGAGTAAAATACGAACTCTTAACCAACGGCTGTTAATTTGCGTTAGTGTTTCCACACAACAGAAAGACCAGGAACACAAGCCAGCTGTATCATTTCCTTGCGGCAGAGACTAGAATATGCAGGCTGGAATTCACTTGATGAAATTCACTTTCATAAAAAGAGAACGAAAAACTTTGCTGTTTCGTATCTCTACCAGGAACTCACCAGTCTAGCGCAACAGAAGGGTTTTCCATTATCATTGCCACTTGCTAGTATTCTCGATGTAATCGTTGTCTTCGAAAATAATGATGAATATTATTACAGATCAGTAATTTTCATCAGCAAACTGGTAGATAGCACTTGGCTCATTCTATATATTATTGTAGTGGAATTGCGGTATTACTACTATTAATATGCACACATTCACTCACACACGAAGTACAAAAACACGCACCTACGTTACTCTTCTACATCGCCTAGTTTTCAAACTGTACATTCACTTCTCGATCAACCGGTTGAAAGTATACCGATTTTCCCATTTTTCACGCTCATACCTATCTGCCTACATCAGTCTGCCCTGTCCATCTGTCTAAATAATTTAACACATATATAATATAACGTGTATGCAGACAATTCGCATAAAAGACACTTTTTATATTTGCCGCGACATGCCGTGATCTTTACTTACCTTACAGCGATTACCGACCCACTTACTCGATTAATGAAAGCACCAGTGAAATAGTTCAGATTTTAACATAATATTTAAAGTATTAGTTTCGTGTCTAAAAAGACAATATTCACACCGATCCACAGCGGATTATCTGCTGTGCATCGCGAAAAAAACAGACCATCGCTTTGGCAATCCACATACACGCAATCGGCACCTGCGTGCATGGTTAGGGTAAACTTGGACAGATTAGGGATGGTTTGACAACTAGTCTAGGTCAGGTCGGGTGAAGTTAAGCCAGGTTGACGTGGTCAAGCAAGAGGCCCAAGCCAACTTACCGCTGGGGCTGTGACGAGGCTCTGTGGCGAGTGCGTGGTGATGGTAACCGGAACGGCACAGGTGATGACGTCACGATTCAGG
>NC_061836.1:328580-331080 GCF_019202785.1 Penaeus chinensis
CGTATATACATATATATATATATATATATATATATATACATTCATATACACACTTATACATTTACATATATACATACAAATGCAGGAGTGGCTTAATACTTATGGGAGTTCTTGTATAGCTGAGTACAAAGCATCTCTCCAACATATTTTTGCATAATATTCATCATGCAAATGTGTAACTTTTGAATCGATAAAGATCAAGAAAAGGTCTGATTCTGATCTTCGATTTACTGCCCTGATTCACAGTTCGTATAAATACGTTTCGTGGATACAGTTAATTGCTGTATTATAATTGTTATTCCTGCAAATATTCATCAACATCTGACACAGATACACATATTGATTTTATCTTTTAACATTCCATATTTCTCCCTTTTTGTCTGTCCTTAAATTTATCGATCTCTATTACTCTCTAAAACACATATAGCCATTTCTTTTTGTTTGTATGTCAATATATCTTTCACGCTCAAAAAGTCGTACAGACCGACTGCGGGAGTCGAGACGCGATTAACTCCGGACGCAGAGGGAAGCGCTGGTTAGCGACGGCTTCGCCCTCGGCGCAAAGGCCCACACGTACCAGGGCGCTTTCAGGGCAGCGTTAGCTTTGAAATAGCTGTTCTGTGACAAAGTTCAAGTAAATTAACGAGTAATTGAAAAACACTAACAAAGTCAAATAATGAAACAAAACAGAGACCAAGAGAGGGATTCCCTGACTAGCTGCCACATCAACAGCTGAGGTCATTTGCGGCGAATATTTTGTGATTATGTTAAAATAGTTAAAAACCTTTAAAAATCTATCAATAAATAAGGTCTTACAAATAAAAAAAATAAATTAATAAATATGATATTAACAATCATAGGATAAGGGATAAATGTTATACTTTACGAGTGTATAATTATTGCATATATATCATGCATATTTTATTTTATTAATCTTATTTAAGAAATTAATAAGACCTGTGTCACAATACTTCCCAATACATTTTTCAGTGTATATGGGGGAGACAAGTACATACGTCTTTGGTCTGAGAATACTGCACATCTTTCCACTACATGTGCGACCGTTAATGGCTCCTGGCATCCCTCACAACGTACTTCACTTTAAGCCATCGTCGGCTCACGAATCAATCTAGAGTGCCCGATTCTCAGCCTTGTTAACATAACTTCTATTTGTCACCCAACTGCCAAGGTCATCTCTAATATCCCGTAGTTTGTTCTAGATGTATGCCTCCATTCTTCCTTCCATTTATCACGAAGGCAACTTTTGGTACTGGATTTCAAATCGGTGTGTGGAGGAGGAAAACGAGCATCACAGGGCTGAGCAGCAGCTGCCTTGGCCTTCCGACCAGCTCGCTCATTCCCACGGACGCCAAAACACGCTGGCACCCAACACAGAGTTATCTTCTTACATGTTGACGTTAGCGTAAGCCAATCTTGAACCTCCCTTACCAGTGGATGTGATGAGGATAAGCTCCTGATTGCTTGCGAAACACTATGGTTCCCAAGACCTCAAGTCATTTTAATTGCTGCAAGGATGGTATGTAACTCTGCAATGAAAATCGAGGCTGCCGAAAAAGACTGCTAACTGCAGACTTTCTCCTGCTCACTTTTGCAAAGCCCACACTATTTTCAGATTTCAAACCATCTGTATATATTGCATCTTGATTGTGTTGAAGAAATTTTTCCCCGAATTCTGCTTCGGATCTCTCCCCCTTCCCTATTCCGACCAAATCCAGCACGGCTAGGTTGGTCCTAGGGGGGAACTTGGGAGGTCTAACAGCTAGAATCAGTAAATGTTATTACGAAGAAACAATAAGATTATAAACATGACCACTATTATTTATGTTTTGCCATATATCGGTCTTTTCAGAGACTTCGATGCTTTAGTATTTTTTTGGTTCTTATTTGCATGCCAGAATGGAAGCCTAAAGATCTTTCATGCAAATTTAATCTAATAAAGCTCTATATTTCCTATTTATTATCTTTGTTATTCCCAGTATCAGACAGCCATGGTTATGATGGTGCTCTTGAACAGAGGGTTAGCATAAGCTTTTAACTCCATATCCATACTGGTATCCTTCAATCACCTTAACGTCAAATAAAATCAAGAAATGAAGCTAGAGATGTGAAAAGCCATTGCTCATTCCATTTGCAATTTTCATTATATATATATATATATATATATATATATATATAAACCAATAAATCTGATAAGACAATTCTGGTGGTCAAACCATGTGAAAAAACATGAAATTTACGAAGAAAGTCATTATTATATTATAATCACATTTAAATAAAACACTATCCGCTTTTTTTTATCTGCAGATTGGACTAAGCTCAATCGAGCCAGCACCAGCTGACATACGTTGTTCAAGTCGGCATTAATCGGCAAAGGTTGGGCTCCCTTCCATAGGCATAGCCCGGTCAACACTCAACTACGCATATCTGACTTATCCTTATCCTTGAACCTCAAACTCTGTTTCTGAAGCATATTAATCCT
>NC_061836.1:343580-348580 GCF_019202785.1 Penaeus chinensis
AGCCCTGATTTCAAGGCCAGACATTGTAAATGTAAAAAAAAATCGATAAAAAATATGCACTTATACATATGACGTCATCGGATTATTATAATCTTGCTATTACAGACATATTCGCAGAAGTTTTCTTCTATAGCCACATTTTTGACAGAAAATATTTCAAGATAACTTGAAAAAATCTTGAAAATTCTTGTTCATTCTCGTCTTCTTGATCAAATATCTTGGTTTGGTTTCATAACCATGCTAAGCATTTTCATGACGTCACAACAGCAAACAGACAGCTAACATGGCTGACAAACCTTAGTAGTTGCGATGAAATTCTCTTGATAATTTACTTACTTTGTCGCCAACAGATGATATAAAATATCAAGCTGTGGTCGTATCTGTGCCGAATGAAGAAATAATGGAGTATATTAATAGCTTTATTATTCTCTGGAATATAAATACTAGCTACTTATAATTGTGTTATTGCCATTTTTGGGGATGTTTAAAGAACGTAGTTATTACCTTTGCTATTTGCATTCTAAATTCTCGGTTTAAAAGGTCTACTGTTGCTATTAAAAGTTGAGATTATCCTTTAAATTTGCTCTCTTTAATGTGGCCGAATTTATTTCTAGTTACTTATGACCTCGTATCCTACATGGTATGTAAATGATTTTTGTCCTTCTTATGTCCTCGCTCAAGGCACATCATTCTTAACAGCGTCCATTTCACTTTCTTCTGAGACTGCTTTCGACACTCACGACGAAGAGGAATGAGTCACCATCGGTAATTCATTGACATTCACAGTAGCTGGTTGTCGGGGCTGTTTTGACGAGTTGTATATATTATTCATATCGTTCAAATAATTAATTTAGACCTTCTCATATGACTTTAAAACCTTGAAAATGATACATGGAAATACTGCAGAAAGAAAAAGAAAGAGAGAAAACGCATCTTTATATTTAAATTCCAGTAGATTATCTTTCCTATTGGTCATTATGACACGCTTCAGAGGAGCGGTTACTCAGTCTCATATTTTTTTATACTTATAAACTGACTTCCTCCAACAAGTGGCCATTCAAGGAGACAATTGAAACACGAGTGGAAGAGGATGAAAAGGAAAAACCCAAAGGAGATGAGTTGAGAACAAATCTACGGCTCTTGACATTTGCCTTTGAGCGCAGACAACAAAGGCGAGACGAAGGGTAGTGAAGCCACGAAGGAAAGGGAGGGGGCGGGGAAGTGAAGCCACGAAGGGAAGGCAGGAGGGAGCGGCGGCAGAGGGGGAAGGGGAGCGAGGGCGAGGTATTCACAATGGTTTTTAATTCCCCTTCTTCGTGTGATCAAAGAATAACCGATTGGAGAATAAATGGAATGTTGCCAAAAAAATGTGTCCAATTACGGCTTGTTTTTCGACGCTGATATTTTTAGCTGTATTTAATATATGATAAAGTCATGTTCATATTTTTTTTATTTACGAAAGGATCTGGTTCATGGGATAAAAGTATAGCAATTTCCAAACACCAGAAGTCCTGCAAAGGAGAGGAAATTAAATTGATATATAATCCTTTCCCTCCACTCGCATGCACCCATCTCTATTACACAAACATATTTAAAGAAAGAACGTTTAAATTTTCCGAATCCACGTAACAAACCTGACATATGTTTTACAGGATATATAAGAGAAACAGCCGAAAAACTGGTCACTGTGATCCACATTAGTCGAAGTAATACGACGCAGCAGCTACCGCGAATCGGTGACGAAAACTCTTGGCATTTTGCTTTCTGATCATGGAGAATGACGGGAATAATAGTTACTTTGACATGTATGAGCTCTTTCTCAGGCCTAGGCCAGAAAAGAGCAGGGAGAGAAGCCAGGAGGAATGTGTGTATATGTGTGTAAATGTTTATATTTATTTATTTATGGTATGCACACAAGCACGATTTGTGTGATCCATTAGACCAGAAAACCACGTAGGTTTCATGCATTTACCACGTGGGTTCCATGTTAATGCGGAACCATCGCCTCAGCGGGAGCCTAGTTGTCGATTGTGGCTGACCCTATTTGAACCTTCAGTTCGTCTCCAGAGGTCACCGTGTCAAGAACACCTCCAACCCCAAAGATATTCATATCCTATTATTGATTTGTGTGTACTCTTCATCACTAAAGAATCAAGCCGTTAACTATCACTACCCAACCAGTCGTTCCCTTGAGGCAGCCGTACTCTCTTACAATATCAATATATATATATATATATATATATATATATATATATATACACACATATGTATATATACCTACACATACATATATATTCATATATATATATATATATGTACATAAATACATAAATAAATGCTTTAAAACCTATACTGGCATATTGGAACCCATCCAAGCTAAACTGTTATGGCTATAAAAAGTTGCAACGTTGAGCTCAGTCATTAGGCACAGAGAGGTCATTTTCGAGTTTGTTTACATATAAGAGAAAACATGAAGCTGTCTTTGGTAGATCAAGGGAAGCTCCAATGCGTTAGATATTTTCCAACGCTTGAAAACAAGCCAGAAATTCGTTACTTGAGCCCCACCTCGTTTATATTGTGTTTATTGTTTCACCAGAGAAGCCTAGCCGTGCTTAAATTTTACAATGGATAAGTTCAAAGAAACAAACCATGGACACGGAGAATTTATTTTTTGATGGTCATTGGGAATAAACACACGGTGTCTCGGTTCCTTTTTTCGATTTTGTATATTGTGAATAGTGTGTGTGTATAAAAAGCTTGAACATGGCTTTGATAGCAATTAATATATTGAATTTTAAAATAAATTTTGTAAAGTGAATAACGTTAAATAGACATGCTTACATAAATCCGATAAGAAAACATAAGTGCTGACCAATTTATGTAAAAAAAAAAAAAAGTCCATGCACGTGAACATATTTAATATGGTATTAACTCTTTTGGGAATTAAGTGAGAGATACATGCAGACAGAGAGGGGTGGGTGATTGTATGAAAGAAAAGGATATATAAAGAGAGAGAGATGGGGAAGGGGGAGAAAGAGAGAGGGGTGAGAGGGAGGAAAAGCGAGAGAGAGAGAGAGATAGATAGATAGATAGATAGAGAGAGAGAGAGAGAGAGAGAGAGAGAGAGAGAGAGAGAGAGAGAAAGAGAGGAGAGAGAGAGAGAGAGGGGGGCGGGGGGGGAGGCGAGACAGATTGGTAGAGGGAATTTTCATTTTGATTTGATATATATGTATACATATATTATATATCAAATCAAAATCAAAATTCCCTCTACCACTCTATCTCGCCCCTCCCCTCTCTCTCACTTTGTCACTCTCTCTCTCTCATTCACTCTCACTCTCTCTCTCTCTCTCTCTCTCTCTCTCTCTCTCTCTCTCTCTCTCTCTCTCTCTCTCTCTCTCTCTCTCACACACACACACACACACGCACTCTCTCTCTCTGAGTCTCTGAACAAGTCTTGAGCAGTCATTCGTGCTGTTATGTTATAATTGATACTTGAGGTGCTGTGTGGAATGAGGTATTCGATAGCTTTTCCCTAACTCACCCTATGCCTGACAGTACATATAGCAGCCAATCAGAGTTTACTACGCTGTTAGCCAAACTCTAAATGCGTTGAACTTTTATATCTACAAAAGACGGCTGAAGGTCTAGATATTCAGGTTAGAGATTACGTTTTTTTTTTTTGTTTAGCTTTCTTTCAGTCGCTCTCTTCCTTTTCCGTCCTGCTTACTCAGCAAGAATAATTGTGAAAGTAAAATAGCTCTCGGGAATAAATCAAATATCTAGAAAGGAACCTATTAAGTTATAGATGTTACACTAAGAGATGTCAACAGTACATAAAATGTGGATTACTGAGACTGGTTGTAGAGATGTAATAGCCTCAACTGATATTCTCCATCTTTGATGGTTTGATAAAACTAAAACTAAAAGCAAGTAAGGGTAACAGATATATTCTCCTCCGTACTTTGTATCAGGATAAAAATTGCCAATTGAATGATTTTCAGACGTAAACCAGTCAGGGGACAATATGGGAACTGGAGGGATTTTATCTACAATAACATTTCGTTCAACAAAAAAGGTTAAAAAATATGTTTAGTGCAGCATTAAGGTTCTATAACAAGAATTTAATTAAATATTTTGATATACCTACGTTTTCACTGACAGCTGATTTTTTTTGTTTATCTTTTTTGTTTACATTTGCAAACTATCGAACAACAATTAAATACCCAAGTTTCTCATGTATATTCAACGGCAGATATTTGATTAAATTACAAGAATTATAATAAAAAATATATCACACATAATTCCTTCATTTGATATATAGCCTATTTAACCATTTAACTTTATAAAGTTTTACAAAAAAAAAACGAGTCTGTTTCAGTAAATTACAAATTACAGTGTCTCAACACAAGCGAAGGGGATGGAGTTTGTTGATTAATGCACTTACATAATACCGACTCAGTGTGCTCATTTCGCCCTTGATGAACTAGATGCCATATTAACAATAAATGTAAAAAAAATATATATATATATATATATGTGAATAACTGCGAAGGAGTAATAGAGAGTGAATTTGTCAGAAAGGCAATTTTGCTCTTGACTGTTCAAAAAAACAAAACAAAAAAACAACAACATCAAAACCGAAATATAGATTGCAGTGTGTTTGTGTATCTTACATTATAGGTGCAACAGTTCCATGGACTGGGCAAGTCCTATTTCTTTTGCTTGAAGTTTTCCTCACTGAATTTGATTTATTTCCCATTTCAATCTGGAATCCTTGAACACGCGAATCAACAGCTGCCGCATCCTCCTACCATCAGAGTTTGCTTTTAACATTTTCTGTAAAGTTTAACTTCAACGGGTTTTATTCCCAAAGTGGAATCCATTAGAGCCAGTAACCGAGTTCCCACCTTCTAGAATCATGTGGACGATTTCCTTGGAACCCTTGGGACTGGTGTTGCTCCCGAGTCAAAGTTGATCTTGTGTCCGCGGAAGAAAGG
>NC_061836.1:391080-396080 GCF_019202785.1 Penaeus chinensis
ATATTTTATGAATGTATATGTATATATTATATATATATATATGTATATATATGCAATATATATATATATATATATATATATATATATATATATATATATGTATATGTATGTATACACACACACACACACACACACACACACACACACACACACACACACACACACATATATATATATATATATATGTATATATATAAATATATATATATATGTATATATATATATAAATCTCTCTCTCTCTCTCTCTCTCTCTCTCTCTCTCTCTCTCTCTCTCTCTATATATATATATATATATATATATATATATATATATATTCATGTATATGCATATACATCTCTCTCTCTCTCTCTCTCTCTCTCTCTCTCTCTCTCTCTCTCTCTCTCTCTCTCTCTCTCTCTCTCTCTCTCTCTCTCTCTCTTTCTCTCTCTCTCAGTAAAAGGCATTAGAGAGGGGCCTTTGTATAGTGGCTTGCAGGGGTAGTCATAGTTCTATACCGGCTTGACTCTTTGTTAATGAAGAGTACTATACAGTGAAGGGAACACACGAGATGAGTCTTGAGTAAGCGCTGAGTGCAAGGGTCGCGGGTCTGCCGATCAACCCTGTTTGGGGCGGAAGGCGGGTACTAGACACGAACTAAGGGGTCAAACAAAGTCAAATAAACTTGTCTTATTAGTCCTCGCTGAGTCGATGGTTCTCCTGGACTTTGAGCCACGTGGTCTATGTCTTAGGGCTTACACAAATCGTACTTATGTACACGGTGTATGGCTCGGCCACCTACTAACGCCTTGCCCTCAAGGCACCTCAGATTGGCCTCAAGGGTGACCCAACTTGGCTTGGCCTGACTTGCTGGTCATTTAGTTCTCGCGTGTCTCATGGTTGCTCGTCCTTGTCTTCCTCTTCATCCTGGTCCAGGGTAAATCCGTCCGTCCTCGACGTCAACATGTCCTCGAAGGTCTCGCACAGGTCCTCCTTGACTTCGAGTTCGTCTAGACTTCCTCGTAGTCCTTGCCCAGGCTTAACTCGGCGGCGTACTCCCCCACACACGTCCTCGCAGATCTTGCCCAGGTCCTTCTCGGCTGCGTGCTCGTTCAGACGTCCTCGTAATCTTCGTCTGGATCTACGGGCGTCCGGGCAGGAGGCGTCCTCTTCGGCATCTCAGGGCGGCTGATACCTGCGCTGACTGATACTCCTGGAGTTTGACTGGATATGCGGGCATCCAGGCAGGCGGCGCCGGTGCACAGCATCATGGGGCGACTGGTACCTGCGCTGGCGAGTTCCTGGTCCATCGCTGGATGTACGGGCGTTCCGGCAGGCGGCGCCCTTCCACATCCTGGGGCGGCTTAATACCTGCTCTAACGAACATCCCGGTCTGCAGGCTTCTGCCAATCTTCCAGTGACGTCCTTCCCACAGCATCCTAAGGTGACCGTTTCTGCAGCAGGGTTCTCCTTCAGTGCCAAGATAGTAAGAGAAAAAGAAAGGCAACAGAGAAACAGGGGTGTTAAGCGGCACTAGCCGATTGTTTTTATTCATTTGCAGTTTTTATTGTTCGCTTTTTTACGTTATTTTCTTTTTTTTTAAATAATTTTGTGTTTTACTTTCACAAAATAAGTAGAAAATAGGAGAGAGAGACGTTAGTAGCGATCCACAAGGACCTGGCTTGAACTACCAACTACCTCTGATAGATAGGAGAGTAGATAAGGGAAACGACAACGGCAATCTGCAAGGATTTACTTGAACCAATCGTCGTAACACTGAGAAGAAATGTATGTAAAATAAGAAATCATGTACTAGTCACCCATCAAGACTGACAAATTGCGGGCAAAAGAGATACATCATAAATCTTTCCGCCATCAACTGTGACAGCAACAAACCCTATTAATGAAAAGGTTCAAGTGTCTTTTGTTCTGCGTGGATGAGTGAGTGAGTGTGTGTATGAGGGACAATGAGCGAAAAATATTCACAGGCTTTCTCGCAAGCAAATCCTCTCGGGGTCAGCAAGTCTCCCGAGGTAGCCATGTCTAGCTGTGCATGCAGACTTCATTAACAGGGAGTCTATACCCAAAAATACCGTACTATACGAGGTGAACGAGCTGGGAAAATTTATAAATAACCTACTCTTTTCTGCGAATCTGTGATGAGCGCTCGTTACATGCCCTACGGGTATCTATCACGAATCACACGTCGCTTGGGATTTACCCAAACATGCCAGCGATTTCTAGAGGGTGTGATTAATAAGCGAATACCGATTCTAGCTTAAACCCTAGTCCTACATTAATTAACGGACGGGTCACACAGACTCAAAAGTTGCCGATCGAACGAATAACTTCGGTTATACCTGTACCTATCGTAACGTCGGAGCGTAGATCTAATAGACGATTCACGCAGCCCCGGGTTTATCAGGCATCACTATGCACTATGATATGGGGAAGATTCTAACGATATGATCAAAATAATAAATTTATATAAAATCGCGTTACAAGCTCCGCCCAGCGCCGATAGAACGTGTCACCAAATGAGCAATGCAATGATGTTACGCGTACCTATGGTGCAATCAATTTCAAACAACCAAATTAATGGGAACAAGCCATTTCACGTGTCGACCGACCGGAAGAAAGATAAAGCAGTCAGGTCAGGTCGGGCGGGAAACGCGCGATAGAAATAAATGAAATGATATTCATGATAAAATAAAATCACGAGCACGTTAGATTCGTTGTAGTTGAAATAATATAAATCTCTAATAATGAGAAAAAATTATCAAATACTTAATAAGTGAACGATATTCATGTTTGTTGAAAACATACCGTGATCACACAGTAATGCGATCTAAGGTCAGAATAATGTGAGAACGTGCCGTTTGCTGTCAATTAGCACTTTTACCCAACAAAACCAACGTGAGAGTGACTGCTCATACGGCTTAACACATTTATGGGGGAAGAAGGACATAGTCGATCGTGGAAGCGTGTTCCAGCCAAAAGGACGCAACGACCACCCTGCCACCAGCATGTAAAAGGCTATAGAGGCCTTTAAGCATTGATTGTGACTGGTTGGGCAGTGATAGTGGTTATAACGGACATACTCTTTTTATAGATGCATACTACACAGTGAAGGGACCACACAAGACGAGTCTTGGGTAAGCGCTGAGTGCGGGGGTCGCAGGTCCGTCGACCAGCCCCGTGGTGGGCGGAAGGCTGGTGATATGCCCTGAGCCCGGCGGGTATTAGACACGAACTAAGGGGTCGCTGAGTCGATGGTTCTCTAATGAACTTCGAGTCTATGTCTAATGACTTGCACAAATCGTGTTTATGTACACGGTATATATATATATATATATATATATATATATATATATATATATATATATATACACAGAGAGAGAGAGAGAGAGAGAGAGAGAGAGAGAGAGAGAGAGAGAGAGAGAGAGAGAGAGAGAGAGAGAGAGAGAGAGAGAGAGAGAGACCAATTTGATAGTGTCGTGTTGTGTGGTGGTTAACGGAAGCGCACGGTCTGGTTGGACGTTTTATTGAAGATGGCAGATGGCAGTGTGGGTGGAAGCTGAAGATGACGGAGCAGAGATTGACCCGGGTAGCGGGTAGGCCCGGCAGGGGGCTTGCAGTAGTGGCCCCCAGGAGGAAGCAGCGTCCTAGCGGGACCGTGACTTGCGGTAGGTAAAGAGAGAGAGAGAAAGAGAGAGATTATGAATTCGCAATTATCAGAATACATTTTGTATTGCGAACTCCTTTCCTATTACGTTGGCCGTAGTTGGGAGACCGAAGACTCCCAAGGGTTGCCGATTATTCTTTTCTTTCACCTTCCTTCCTATGAGACTTTTCTTATTAGATTTTTTTCGTTCAAGATGGATTATAAACCTAATCATAATTGCAAGACTTCCAAGTCTCGAATCAAATTTGCAACTTGATAAACATCGAAAAACTTGTCTTTGTACCTCGTAATATCCGAGTTTTGTTGTTGATCTGGAAAAGTAATCCCTGAAACACTATCTCAGGTTCGCACATTTTGATGCTCACTCTTCAGTTCGGACCCAATCAATATTAGTTGATGCCGCTTCCCGCGCGCCGTTGGGAGCATTCATCGAGAAAGCGATTTGCTTGGAGGCAGCAGACCCCAAGCACGCCGGCGGAGCATCGCCGTGCGTTATCGTCTGAGGATAAATCGCATCTGGTTAATTAACCCACTATACCTGTTTACCCCCCGGCTTCGCAGAAATCGAATGCTGCACGCGTTCGCCTGCACTCGATCCCCTGCGGTGGCACTCAGGAGGAGTTGACGTCCTAGGAAGAAGATGAAGAAGGAAAGAGAGTCGTGGAGGATAAGAGAGAGGGAGAGCAAATGTAGTCTGAAACTAAAATAAAGGAAAATAAAAGAGATAAAAAATATATAGTGGGAAAATGAATGCAAACGGCACACGAAAAAAATATATATACATAACGTTATCAATGTAATGTAAAGGTTTGCGTTTAAAAGGATCTTAATCAGTTTTCCTTGAACGGTCAAGATAAAAGTAAAAGGGTCAAGAAAATAACCGCCTTCCTATCATGGTGCGCATTTCCAAGATTTCCAGGAAATGCCACAGAAGTGTCTCCGGTCATATTGCCATGGAGAAGAAGCCGCAATGCGAGTCAAGATGGAGAAATCAAACAAAACAATAATAAAAAGCGAATGCTGTCACCCTTGCCTGCGTGTCTCCTCGCTGAACGCAGGTTATGAACGGGGAAGGCGTTGAAAAATGCGCGGTCTCCTGAGCCTCATCGGCCTGTCTCCTTCGGCGCCTTCGCCAAGCCACATTCGGATATTGCCTTTCTCTCTCTTTCCAGTCATGCCTTCGCCTGCTTCCTGCCACTCACCTGCAGTGCCCTCCTGACTCTGATAGCTCTCCTGTCTGTTTCACTTTTCTCAATATGAATAGAACAAAAAATGTGCCACAGCGGTTCCAGTACATGTTTGTGTTGCATCCGCAGCAGATCTGACTACGACGGCCTG
>NC_061836.1:401080-403580 GCF_019202785.1 Penaeus chinensis
AGATAAAGGTACGGGGAATGCTATCTTCATGAGAATACTTGCCGAAAGAGCCACCCAACACCTGCAAAACATCTACCTGGTTTTCATTGACTATCAAAAGGCTTTTGATAAGGTTTGGCACTTAAAACTGTTTAAAATCCTCACAAGTATCGTGACAGATGGGTGTACTAATTCAGTCTACAAATCTCAACTTGCAGCAGTCCGACAAAGTATGATGTCACCTGACCGATTGAAGATCGCCAAGAGGGAATCTTTATCAATGGATGCAAAATCAATAACCTTCGTTATGCAGATGATACAGTCCTAATGGCCACATCTGTAAATTACCTCCCAAAGCTTTTGATGCTGTTGTGGGAACATCTTGGCCTCCATGTCAATAGCAAGTAAACAAAATGCATGGTGGTTTCAAAGTCGGAAGTCCCACCAACTTGTCCAAACTCCGGTTCGTTAAAACCTGTGTATAGTCGACTTTCCTATATCCCAATGTCGACGGGCATGACATGTACTTGTATACCATGCCCACTGTGAGTTTATTTAATTGTTTTTCCACATAGATGGCTACACTTGTATTAAGTCACCAATGATCCATTTACGAGTACTGTCTGTCTCACCCGTTTACCATTTTCTTTGATTTACGAAAATGTTTTACGTTCTCTTATCTTGCTGTTACTAATGTTTATAACATTATAGTAGTTATAATGTTTATAATAAAAATAACACCATCGATATTCATAGCACTAGGAAAGGTGAAATCAGGTAAGGCTAAGCACTTGCAGAGCCATCTATGTGCAGAGACATTTCACAGAAATAAAATAAATGAGCACAGCATTTTCCCCACGTCTTATTCATTTTCCCCGGCGGCATTGGAACAAGGATGTGAGTCTTGGACACTTACGGCTGAAACTCAATATAAAGGCCGCAAAAATGTGGTCCTACCGCACCCCTTACACCGACCGTGCGTCCAACGAGATCTTCAGAAGGGTCGGACAGGGACGCGAGTTTCAATAACTGATTCGAGTATGATAGTATAAAATTGAAAGCAGGCAAGCTCAATGTAGACCGAGAAAATCATTCCTTAATAATAGCAATATATAAACACTTCGATGCTTCTGGGACAGAGCCCAACAACACGAAATATGGTTCCAAGTAGTTCGTCAAAAGCCTCATCGGTGATGGCACAGAAAGATGATATAAGATAACACACACACACACACACACACACACACACACATACATACATACACACACAAACACACACACGTTTACATATACATACACACACACAGATACGTATATGTTTATAAATATATATATGAATACATATTTATATATACACATATATATGCGTATATATATATATATATATATATATATATATATGTATATGACTGCCGCGATGGCCCAGTGGTTAGAGCACTGGACTCCGACCCCGTGGTCCCGAGTTCAATTCATCGTCGCGGCAGTCGTTAAACTGCCTGCGCTCTGACTGCTGTCTCGAGTCAGAGAAAACGACATATCGCCTTGAGAAGTCAAACGTAGGTGTCATAGGGGAAGTCACCGCCGTGGTACAAGTGTTAGCGCGCCTAACCGCGGTTGATTACGAAGGGCATCCAATCAGGCAAGGGTGACACTACCATATAACCTCTCAATAGTGAATTGAGAGAGGCCTATGTCCTGCAGTTGAATGAATGGCTGTTGAAAAAAAAAGGTGTATATATATAAATACACTCACAGACACACACACACACATATATAAACACACACACACACACACACACACACACACACACATATATATATATATATAAACACACACACATTATATATATATATATATATATATATATATATATATATAAACACACGCACGCGCACACACATATACATACATACATACGTGTATATATATACATATACATATATAACACATGTATGTATGTATGTATATAACTATATATATACATATACATACATTCACACACACATGTATGTATGTATATATACACACATATATGTGTGTGTGTGTGTGTGTTTGTGTGTGTGTGTGTGTGTGTGTGTGTGTGTGTGTGTGTGCGTAAAAATGCCTGCGCTCTGACTGCTCGCTCGAGCCCGCTTTGAGAAGTCAAAATGCAGGTGTCGTAGGGGAAGTCGCTGCCGTGGCACAGGTGTTAGCGCGCCGAACCATGATTAGGAAGGGCATCCAATCATGCAAAGGTGACAAAGCCATATAACCTCTAAACAGTGAATAGAAAAAGGCCTATGTTCTGCAGTGGAATGGCTGTTAAAATATGTATATGTATATACATGTATGTATATGTATATATATATACATATACACACACATGTATATGTATATATATATATATGTATATATATACACATATGTGTATATATATACACATATGTTTATACATACATATATATGTATAGTCTAGTGGTTAGAGCACTGGAGTTCAATTCCCCGTGGCGGCGGTCTGACTACAGGCCCGAGCCCGAGAAA
>NC_061836.1:416080-423580 GCF_019202785.1 Penaeus chinensis
AATTTAGATTGTGTCCGGTTGCATGTACAAAATTAGGGTAACCCTATTTCTCTCCCTCTCTGTCCGTCTCCAACCGACATGTATATTGTCCAGTCATTCAAGATGAATGACTGGACTGTGTGTGTGCATGTATGAATGTATAACCCTCCCCCTCCACAAAGACTCTCTCGTAATTTGTTTACCTCTTTAACTATGTATATATATATATATATATATATATATATATAAATAGTTAAAGATATATATCTACATCTAGTTATTCGCACACATAAACTCAACTGAATTATATGCACACACACACACACACACACACACACACACACACACACACACACACACACACACACACACACACACACACACACACACACACACATATATGGTAGAAGACCGACAATGCAAAACTTGATTTTATGTCTTCTTCTACCATAGTATCAACACGGAAGATTGTTTTACCATCCACACACACAGACACACAAATATACATATATGAGTGTATGTTTCTGAGTGTGTGTGTGTATGTGTGTGCGTTCGTGCGAGCATGCGTGCGTGCGTGTGTGTATGTGTATGTGTATGTGTATGTGTATGTGTATGTGTATGTGTATGTGTGTGTGTGTGTGTGTGTGTGTGTGTGTGTGTGTGTGTGTGTGTGTGTGTGTGTTTGTTTCTACATATAAACAGTACATATATCCATACACACATACATGTGTTGAGATCGATATTGATTCGACATTCAAAATGTACATTGGTTATAACTGTAGAAATGTCTGGACCACTCAGTATTGTCAAAAACCCAACATAATGTTAGTTGCCTATTTTTATTTCGAAGGCATATCAGTATTAGTTTTAGAACTAATAGAGTAAATTATGATAATTACCTATGAAATATTAGGGTGTTTATATTCCTTGAACTAAATGGGAGGAGTAAATGAACAAGATTTTCATCATGGTCCCCAGACGGTTCCTTGACTCTCAACCCGCACACAGGTATGTTCAGTGCCAGAAATTAAAAATCTTGTTTTACCCGGTGTTGAAAGTAGTAATGCTAGATAATTGACTAATTAAAATTTTTGAATCCATATGTACTGAATTGAGATGGTTTCTTGACTCTCATCCCGCGCACACGGGGAGAGAGAGAGATTGGGGAAAATTCGTAGTAGAACACCACATGATTCCGCCAGTCCAATGTCTGAAGATTTTGTTTCCATTTCTCTTAGTTTTTGTGGCCTGAATACAGCAACGGAATTCCGATTGCTCCAGGGTGTAGGAAAAGGAAACTGTTTTTATGACCGGTGTATCTTCAGCACATACTCAACATTTGAATAAATTCAAGTCACCCTACGAGCCTTATTAAGTAGCCCAAAATTGGGTTTTCTCGGGGTTTCCTTAAAACTCAAATCCCCAATGATAGCAGCGATACCGAAGTAATATCATCATTATGGGAACAGTAATTTAGTAGGAATATATTCTTAGTTTGTATATGAAAAAGTGAGCCAGACATTAGTGACAACGTTTCAAATAATTAACCGACACTTGGTGGCAGTGCTTTAAAAATGTTAACTCGACACATGACTACACGCATAGACACACATACATCAATACATACATACATGTATACCTACAAACATACATATATACGCATACGTGCTTTTGAACATTAGTGTGTGCAGTTTTGTATATGTATATTCAATACCGCTTTCATTTACCATATGCCCCTCACCCTCGCCTTCCCGTCCGGCTGAATCTGGGGATTTGAAAAACTAACCGACAACTAAAGGAATTATGGCATGTCTGAGCATGTCGCAAGATCTTTTAACTGATGAAAAGTTGTGCGAACTTTTAAAGGGATATTATGTTGTTTTTTTCTTTATTAAATCGATGTGAAGTTTATAACCGAACATATATGCTTTTATATTTTTGTATGAAATTTCCCGCTGTCAGCGAGACGGGGAGATCTGAATGCGTCTATGCCGTTCTCGCTGGAATTGCAGGCAACAAAAGCAGTAAAATGATATCGACCAAAATATTCCACTTTATGACCTCTTTCCGGGAGTTTATTTCTTTTGTATGTATTTTAAAAATACACCAGGTTCGTGACATCCACATTTATGAAAAAGGAAGCACAGAAATGGGAACAATAGGGGAGAGAGAGAGAGAGAGAGAGAGAGAGAGAGAGAGAGAGAGAGAGAGAGAGAGAGAGAGAGAGAGAGAGAGAGAGAGAGAGAGAGGGAGAGGGGGGGGGGGGGCAGAAACATAGAAATCATAGTGTCCTTATTTCCCTCGGCATGTGCGGCAGAGCTATGTATACAAGGAAAGAGAGACAACGAGTGAAGTCTCCTGTGGTTCTGCGCATGATGTCAAGGCAGCGCTCGTGCGGGATGTCACCCTCTCACCTAATCGCAGCTCCCTCACGCTCAATGACGTGATACCTTTTTCTGTTGTTAGTTTAACAGAACTTAAAAATGCACCTAATTAAAAACTGCTCATATCTAGCATGGGAAAAATATGTTATATGTGCCAATTAGTCATTTTCATAGAAAGGAAGCATGATATAACGAATTACTAGTAAAACTGTCTATCAGTTTCGACTCGGTCGAGGACCATTCTTCGAAACTCCAGCTTATCTATCTCCAACCTCCCTTAATCTGGCCAAGTTAACACAGCCTGCGCCTAAAACGATCAAAACTGATCAATCTACATTCACATCCTCTCTTACCTCTGAAGACATAGCACCCCTGGCACGCTATCTGCCCAAGAGCTACCTGATTTGCACGGCCTCAAGAGCGCCTCACCTGCAGGATGGGCTTGGGCAGATGGCGGTCGTCCTCCTCCGTGATCTGCGTCTCGTAGAGCGGGCGCGAGAAGGTGGGCGGCTCGTCATTCACGTCCGTCACCAGCACCATCACGTGGGCGTAGGCGCGCTCCGCCCCTGCCTGCCCCTCCACCACCACCTCGTACTGTGGACGGAGACGAGAGCATTCATATCTACTTGTATCCATACACTCACACACACACACACATACACACACACACACACACACACACACACACACACACAGACACACGCACACGCACACGCACACACACTCACACGCTTACGCACACACAAAGTCATATAATGAATATATTCACGGTTGCGCTTGGGTGTGCTTGTGCGTGCTGTTTAGGTGTTCGGCATTATATCGTTATGCGTTTGCGTGTAACAAACGCAAAATCTGAAGTGATAGAGATCTTTGGACACAAGTGCAGGCGACAGAAGCCGTCGCGAGGCCGGCAAGGCCAACTCACGCTCTGTCTGGCCTCGAAGTCAAGCGGCGTCCTCAGGGTGAGTCCGCCCGCGCGGGCGTCCACCACAAACACACCACCCACGCCGCCTGCCACCACGCTGTATGTCACCTCGCTCTCTGTGGGAGAAACATTTCATGTTACAAAGCATGTGTACATATACAGAACACACACACACACACACACACACACACACATATATATATGTATATATATATATATATATATGTATATATATGTATATATATATAAGTATATATATGTATATATATAAGTATATATATGTATATATCCCCCCCCCCCCCCCCCGATACACACACATGCCCTTGGCAGACCCTTGTTAGTATAGCCCTTTGTATCATACCTAATGGTTATTTCGTATAAATAACCTGAGATTACAAAACTGATAGATAGGTCTACGCGCTTTACACCGTATCCCGATCGTCTAGCAAAAGCAAAAGCTATCAATCAGCAGCCGGGTTGCTGGACATACGCCCGGACGGCGCTCGGGCACACAGGAGCAGGGAACGTCTTTTCGTTTAAGATGTGAACTAATGTATGATATAATAGTAACACAAACAGGTGTAGCCTTTCATGAGATTTTGTTCCTGTACATAAAACTTTCTCTGTGCTGAAACACACAGAAATAAAGAACAGTGACTTACCTTAGTTTTTCTTTTCAGTAATTAGTTTTTGTGACACTCCGACAAACACTTTTTGTGTGCGCCCCTGGTCATGACAGTCAAGTCAAAGCTAATGATCGTGATCGAGAGGCAGACGGATCGGCACTTACAAGTCTGGCAATATTTCTTAGTCCAATAGTTCTTAATGTTGCCCGTTTAATCATCTTCCGTTAGTGGCGGGCTATAATAATTATCGTATACTGTACGGAATTCGCAATTCTCTAAATACATCATGCCTGTCACAGAAAGTTGTCGATTCTGTCATTCTTTCTAACAAACACACTTTTTGAATTGTGTGCGAATTAGGCTCCAACTATCATGCTGTCCACTTTCTGAATTCGATAACAACGAACTACCACGGCAGCAAGCTGAGGCTCGACGCCCAGTTCATGGTCCCTTTTACTCTTACAGTTATATTCGAGGTCACTCTCACATTAAATCGTGTAATTATAGCTGCGACCAGTTGGTTAACTTACAGCTCTATATATACTGCTCTCGATGAAGTGGCTTAATCATAAGGATAAATGAACTACGTCCGCTCGGGCAATGTACTCAACACTGAATCCGTTACGAATACGAATAAAAAGGTAAAAGAGTAAAGGACAGAACATTGGGAAAAATTAAGTTTTATTTTGTAAAAACACCACAACAGACCACCACCCTGTTAAGGGATGATTTTTAAATATTATTTTGATAAATGCATGTGCGCACACATGCATTTAACAGAAACACACACACACACACACACACACACACACACACACACACACACACACACACATATATATATATATTTATATATATGTATATTTGTATGTATGTATGTATGTATGCATATATATACGTATATATGTATATGTATATATATGCATATATATTTATGTATATATGTATATGCACACATTTATATATACATATATACATACACATATATATGTTTATATGTATGTGTGAAGAGTTCTAAATACATAGATGGGAAGATACATATCTATAAATATTCCGTATACATACATACATGCATACATACATACATACATACATACATAGAGAGAGAGAGAGCGGTGGGTAGATATATCCATATAGATATATAAAAACACACACACATGCATTTATGCAAGTATGAATGTATATTTCCATGTATTTATGTATGTACGTATCCATAATGTAGATATGTATGCATGTAATTAAGCATGTACATAGGTACGTACATGCATACGTTTGTATGTATGAATATGCATGTGTATTCTAGCAGAAGGACCTTTTGCCTCCTCCGCGCACAGTAACTTCCTCGTCTGGAAGAGAATGGCTGGGATATTGCGTGTGAAGGGAAGGACTGGTGCGACTGCTGCAGTTGATGGCTAGAGGAGACGGCGTGGGCACCAAGACGCCGCGGGGGAGGGCCTCCACCCGCCTCAGGATCGGCGGCTGTGCAAGGCGACAGCGCGATGGACGGGCAGGGGGCAGGCACGAGAACACGCTCTGTGGCATCACCTTCTCGCTCTGTGGCGTGGAAAGGAAACCAGCAGTATTTTCTTACTGCGGCTGTCCTCCTTATTATGTTTGTGGGGACATTACTGTGACTGTATTCGTGTTCTCTGCAGCATGTGCTTGGTATCGTTTCTTTCTATCGCTATTTCAGTCTTCATCGTTTTCCCTGTCTGCCTCTGTCTTTGCCCGATAGTCTGTCTGTCAGTCCCCCCCCCTGTCTCTCTTTCTCCCCCCTCTCTCTCTCCTTCCCTCCTCTCTCTCTCCTTCCTCCCTCCCTCCCTCTCTGTATCTCTCCCTCTCCCTCTCTCTTTCTCCTTCCTCTCCCTCTCTCTCCCTCTCTCTCTCAAATTCAAATTCAAGTACAAAAGCGAGCAAAATGTTTGACGTTGCAAATCCGGCAGTTAAATCACTAACACCATCAAAATAGAACACACAAATGCACAGTCCCTCCTCGGTCACTTCGAAGAAATTGAATTGACAATTAAGTAGAAAAATATTGATATTTAGTGTCTTAGTGAAACTTGGCTTCACCAAGAAATATCAAGCAGTTTCATCAGCATCCCAAACTTCCATGTTTACAGATTTGATGCAGGACGTGGAGGTAGAGTCTGCAAATATGTAAACAAGGCCCTTAAATCAAATAAGATCTCTACAACTGTAAATCATACATCTGGTTAACCGTACAAAGCAGTATGCATCCTTCCTTCCTCGTCGGCACAATCTACAGACACCCTCACGCAACCACAGAACCTTTTGACTATCTTGAAAAGATTTTCAGAGAAATGTCAATAAAGAGAAAACCTTTTATCTGAGGTGATTTAAATGACGATCTAAATAAACCAAATGCAAGAAGCCAACAAGGATTGCAGAAAACACCTCATTCATATTAATGTTATAATAACAAACAGACCCGATATTATACTTCACACAGACGCTGTCCCATGCAACTTTGCTGATCACGAACTTTTAACAATGATCTTAAATACAAAATGAATAAATAGATAAATAAATGATAAAAAAAGCTAAAACAAATCAGTAGAACCTCTTTCGACTAACGCATTACGGTCCTCATTTACTCTGCCAACTTATTATAGCCAACGAATCGTCACTCTAGGAGATCATAACAACAGATGACATTGGAAGACAAGTTAATATTCTAACATGTAATAAAGAACGGAATAGACGCCTCCGCTCCTTTTATAACAAAAATAGTTAAACGTCCTCCTGCCCCTTGGATAAATGTCATTAAGAGGCTCATAAATGAATTTAGAAACGATTCTGCCGAAGCATGGAAGCTAGTTAATACATTAGTGCCTAAAAAAAAACCTAACACATACATTTCCCGAAATTCCATAAATAACATATAAAACTTTGATAACTTCTTTGCAGAAGTCTGTAGACGCACTTATGAACGGACAAAAGCCCCCGCATATAAACAAAACATAAATAACATGAGATCTATAACAAACATTTTCAGACCGCAACTAGTAGGAATAGAGACAATTATGCTGACAATAAAACACTTAAGAAAGATGAATTCCGTGGGAGCAGATGGCATTGCACATCGCTTTATAAACGATAGTTTTCCAGCAACTGTATACTATCTGAAACATTATTAATACATCTATAGTCACTGGTATTCATCCATCACTTTGGAAACATGGTATTATAACACCTATTTTTAAATCCGGTGATAGAGCCGAAATTAATAATTATCGACCCATCACTATACTACCAATAATATCTAAAATTCTCGAGAAAATAGTTGCAAACCAATTAACCGTTTTTTTTTTTTGAAGCGAATAACCCTATATCTGACACGCACGTCAGTTTTAGGAATAAAATATCAACCGAAACAGCATTACTAAAAGTCACAACTTAAATTTATAACATAGACAACAACCAAGCAAATTTGCTCACTCTCTGTGATTTTTCGAAGGCCTTTGACATTGTCAGCCATGAATTACTTGTAAACAAACTAACAAATCACGAAATTGATCTTTTTTGGTTTCAAAAGTTATCTGTCCGCGAGAACTAACTCAGT
>NC_061836.1:428580-431080 GCF_019202785.1 Penaeus chinensis
ATATCAAGCTCTGCATTTGCATATGATTCGAGGCAGCCGAATGAGGCGCCGGATAAAATAAAGCCATCGTCCCGGATGTGCTTGTCTTTTCTGTGCTTCTTAGTTAATTCATTTTTTAAAAACAACAATAATAATAATGATAATGATAATACTACTAATAATAGTGATTATGATAATAATGATGATAAAAAAAATCCACAGTATCGCTTTTATCACCCCCATGATAACAGTGATAATAATAATGATAATAATAAACATTAAGAAGATGATTATACTGTTATGATTTGATAGTAATTATGGTAACAATTATGTAGTGATAATGATAATGATAAAAAGAATGACGCTAAGAAAAATAGTAGTAGCAGTAGTAGTAATGATAACAACAACAACAACAATAATAATAATAATAATAATAATAATAATAATAATAATAATGATAATAATAGTAATAATGATAATAATAGATCCCGTCTTATTATTGTGGGTCGCTGTTATTGGATTGTCTTCTTCTTCTTGGCCTCTCGTCCTTCTCTCTTCTCCCTCCATATCAAAAATTCGTTTTATTACATGTTCCTCTTCTCTTCTCATCACATGACGGACCATCTCAATCTTCTCTCCTTTCCTAAGTAATTTCAATACTTTAGTAGAAAAAATAATAATATTAATGATAATGGGAATAATAATAATGATAATAATGATAATAAAAATGATGATAAAAATAATAATTATTATTAATATCATAATAATAATATTTACAATAATAATAATATTGATAATGATAATGATAGTGATAGTGATACTGGCACTGATAATGTGTATAATAATATAATAATGATAATAATGATAAAAATAAAAAAATACTTATCATCATCATAATAACAATAACAATAACAATTACAACAAACACAATAATAGTAATAATAATAATAACAATAATAATAGTAATAATGACAATAGCAATAATAATGGTAGTAATAATGATACTGATGGTGATAAAAATGATGAATATGATAACACTACTATCAATACCCCCCCCCCCCCCCCCCCAATCCCTTGCCCGTTGTTGTTATCGGGGGCCTCCAGACGTCATGAGCCTTTGCCTCAACTAATTTTGCACGGTTTTTTTCTTCTCCCCCTTTCCTTTTCCTTCTCTTCTTCATCTTCTATCCACTTCCTAAGGTGTGAGAGCCGTGCTGAAAGGATGAAAGGCCGGCTTTGTGTCAGTTCTGAACGGCCTTCGTTCAGGCACGGTATTCCCTTGGTTAATAGCCTAGCTCTTAATCCTTACGGGGATCCTAAGGGGTAGACCGTTTCTTTTCACCACTTACTTCAGACTCACAATGGCCAATAATGAAGATTTTTTGTCCTTCATGTAATAGCCTTTCTAAATTTGATTTTTCTGGTTTCCCGACCTCTACCATACCACGGGTCCGACCACTGATGCTAACACCTCCTCCTTGGTGTTTGCAGTTACCTCTGTCCATTCCAAATCATCCACCCGGTCATTATTCACCCTTCAGAATACACCCCTTCCTCTCTCCTAACATCCTCCACTCCATGTACAACGCTCAGTCTTCTTCACTGTCTACCCCTTCCCTCCTTATTACTACTCCTCATCCTTATTATTCTCCTCCCCACTACCTCACTCCACATCTTCCTCTTGTCCTTTTACTGCTTTCACCTCTGCAAACCTTTTGAGTAATCTTTTTGACCCATCCAAGTGGATCGATTCTCTTACTCTAACATTACCCTTCTCTCCCAACAATGTCTCCAAAAACAATTAGGCAAAGTTTCCTTTCGTAGTCGTTTCGATCGTTCACGCCTCGCCACAGTTACACCTGAGTCTCAAGCTCGTGCACAATTATCCTGACTGATCTCACTGGTAATCTCTAATTCCTGCCCAACCTCACTCCTTCCTTAAAACCTGTACCGGACTGATTGTCCTGCCTACGCCAAGGACTGGTCAGACTGTGATAACGACCAGCGACAGTAAATTACTACACCATTCACCACAGAGGCATGCGTAAGTCCTACGCCAATATTGCCAAGGTTAGCTTCCGAAGACATGACCTGCCATATTAAAAAATATTGACCCCTTCCTCAATGTCAGAAATGTTGGCGTTTAGGCCACCCAGCCAGACACTGTCACTCCACAGCCAGCTGCCCTTTATATGCCCAACCTGGTCATGACCTTTCAAATTGCTCTGCTCAGTCACGCACGTGTGCCAATTGTGGTGGCTCCCGTAATGTATTTTATAGGAGCTGCCCTTCCTACAAGCTCGAATCTGAGGTAGCGGTTCTCAGATTCAAACTAAGCCTCACTCTAAGTGAGGCCAGACAGGAAGCACACTGAGGAGTATTCTCTCTCTCTATCATTTCCAAAGCAGTCCTTCGCTCCGTTTCCCTCCCGTTTTCTCAAGATGTCTTGCATCTCCTCCAGCATCTCTTCCCTCTACCCTGAACCACCCTACCTCTTCCCTCTACCCTGAACCACCCTACC
>NC_061836.1:436080-441080 GCF_019202785.1 Penaeus chinensis
TACCTTGTCACACCAATCTAGACTTTGCCACACAAAAATGCTCCAAAAGTTTTGATTTAAGATTCGGCTCAACACAGCCTCAGAAATGTTGCAAGTAAACACGCCCTGCCTCGCCCCGGGCTCGCCCAGATTAATCTCTGGACGAATCTCGGCTGCGAAGTTAAATGGGGAGCGCCACCGGAAGTCGCAGGAGAAAGGCCCTATTAGACCGCCGGACGGATTCTCGATTCGGCCCAAGAACATCAGAAACACACGTTTATTTGCATAGAAAAGCAAACTGCAGACACGCTACGTCACGACAAGGAGGGGGGCAATGACAGATGCCGTTTTCAGGTTTATTAGGACACAGAAAAATGCCCACGGAAAAAGAGCGAGCGAGCGAGAGGGAGAGGCATCAGCTGGCGTTGAAATGGCCTCGATTCCCTCAATAAACTCGTGTGTTTACTGTCGCGGATTTTTTTATGCCACTGCATCTGAAATCCTCACGACCGAAAAGATCGCATCTGCTTTCCCCTGTGTTGTCTTCAGAGAAAGGCAAGCGCATCGGCAAACGATCGATGCATTAAATATAGTGTTGATATAAGCAGACATAAGGACACCCACACGTACGCTCACACACTCACCCCCATATATATATATATATATATATATATATATATATATGTATATACATATAAATATATATATATATATATATATATATATATATATATATATTTTCATATATATACATTTACACACACACACACACACACACACACACACACACACACACATATATATGTGTGTGTGTGTGTGTGTGGGTGTGTCTGAATGTGTGTGTGTGTGAGTGTGTGTATATGTGTGTATCTGAATGTGTGTGTGTGTGTGAGTGTGTATATGTGTGTATATATATGCGTATGTGTCTGAATGTGTGTGTGAGTGTGTAGATGTGTATATATGTATGTATGTATCTGAATATGTGTGTGTGTATGTGTCTGAACGTGATTGTGTGTGTGTGTGTGTGTGAGTGTATATGTGTGTATATATGTGTGTATGTGTCTGAATGTGTGTGTGTGTGTGAGTATATATGTGTGTATATAAGTGTGTATGTATCTGAATGTGTGTGTGTGTGTGTGTGTGTGTGTGTGTGTGTGTGTGCGCGGGCGCATTTATATATGTGTGTGTGTGTGTGTGTGTGTGTGTGTGTGTGTGTGTGTGTGTGTGTGTGTGTGTGTGTGTGTGTGTGTGTGTGTGTGTGTGTGTGTGTGTGTATGTGTGTGTGCGTGCGTGTGTTTGCGTGTGCGTGCGCGCGGGCGTGTGTATGTGTGCGTGTGCGTGCGTGTGTGTTTTCGCGCGTACGTGTGTGCACGCGCGTGCGTGTGTGCGCGTGTGTGTGTGTGTGATTGTGTGTATGTGATTGTGTGTGCGTGTGTCCGTGTGCGTACGTGAGTGTGTCTGTGTGTGTGTGTGTGCGTGTCTATGTGCGCGTGTGTCCGTGTGCGTGCGTGCGTGTGTGTGTGTGTGTGTGTGTGTGTGTGTGCGCGCGCGTGTGTATATGCGCGTGTGTCCGTGTGCGTGCGTGCGTGTGTGTGTGTGTGTGTGTGCGTGCGTGAGCGTGTGTGTGTGTGTGTGTGCGTGTGTATGTGCGCGTGTGTCCGTGTGCGTGCGTGTGTGTGTGTGTGTGTGAATTACCCCGTCGCCCCCGCCTTGCAGCACCGAACGCCCCCTGCGCAATCCTCGCTTCTTGATTGATGACGAAGTTGCTGCAACTGACACGCCGCCAGGCTTCTCCGGCGGGTCAGAGCTCACGAGGAGGATCACAGCGCCTTTCCAGAGGGCGTCGGAACGAAATGCTTGTAAGCTGAGGTCTTGCCGTTCCTGTGCTTGTATGTCTGGCCCTCTTTCTCCTTCACTCACTCACTCACTTACTCACTCATTCACTCACTCACTCACTCATCCACTCACTCAATCACTCACTCACTCAACTCTCACTCTCACTCTCCCTCTCCCTCTCCCTGTCTCTCACTCACTCACTCTCTCTCACTCTTTCTCTCTCACTCTCCCAATCTCTCACTCACTCACTCTCCCTCTCTCTCACTCACTTTCACTCTCACTCTCACTCCCCCTCTCCCTCTCCCGCTCCCTCTCTCTCACTCACTCACTCGCTCACGCACTCACTAACTCATTCTCTCTCTCTTTCTCTCTCTTCAGTTTCGTTTTATCTCGAAAGTCACACACACACACACACACACACACACACACACACACACACACATATATATATATATATAAACATAAATACCATAAATATTTAATGTATATATATATATATATATATATATATGTATATACACACACATACAGTATATAAATACAGTATATACAGTATATATATATATATATATATATATATATATATATATTTATATATATATGTGTGTGTGTGTGTGTGTGTGTGTGTGTGTGTGTGTGTGTGTGTGTGTACATATACACACACACATACAGTGTATATATATGTATATATATATGTATATATATACACACACACTGAATGTGTGTGTGTGTGTGTGTGTGTGTGTGTGTGTGTGTGCATATACACACACATACAGTGTATTTATATGTATATATATACACACACACACACTGTATGTGTGTGTATGTACACACACACACACACACACACACACACATATACATATATATATATATATATATATATATATACATATACATATATATATACACATATATACATATATATGTATGTATATACTGTATATATATATATATATATATATTTATATACTGTATGTGTGTATATGTGTATATATATATGTATACATACACATGGTGGTATTTATGTATAGAGAGAGAGAGAGAGAGAGAGAGAGAGAGAGAGAGAGAGAGAGAGAGAGAGAGAGAGAGAGAGAGAGAGAGAGAGAGAGAGAGAGAGAGAGATAGAGAGAGAGAGAGAGAGATGAATTTATGTATGCACACATACAGCTTTTGTATGTGTGCGTTGTATTTCGTACGCTAAAGCGAATACTGGTTAGCTCGCCAGAAAGGCTCTAATCGGCGTGCTGTTCTGCGCTGCGTGACGAATGTTATCAGGAGTTTCGCCTGACGATCATGTCACGATATACCTGCATTTTTCTTCTTCGATTCTGAGAGCATATCTTTTCCGCAAATTGGGTCACATCCACCTTTAAGATATTAGACGAAGTTAAGTTTGGCATTAGACAAGACAGAGAACAGCTATAGAAGTAGTACGTATGTTCGTGACTAATTCTCTGAAATGATTTTTTCTTAATTTTGCTTCTTATGTGCTACATCGCATCTCTATACAATATTTACACCTTGTGCATGTCGCCTTTACATAGAAGCAGGTTATATATATAAGAATTATGCCTCACAAATGTTCTAGTTTTGCTAAAATGTTCTAGACAGCTAAAAAAATATGATTCTCTTTTTCCACCGAGCGTCGCAGCGAAACCAGGGGCAACAATAAGCACATAAACAATCCATTTCTCTCGCCTCTCCCCTGTTTCCGCTCCTTGCTCTCTCTTTTCCTCGTTTAATCTCTGATGCGCGCATTCTTCCCATTCCTATCTCCCCCTCTTATTTCTTTCCCCTTCTCTCTCGTTTCCTCATATTGCCTTCCTTTCAGCGCTCGACTTTTCCCCTTTCCTCTCGCTCCTCTTCTGTGCTTTCGCCCGACAAGCGCCCGGCCGCCGCTGTACACAGGCTCGCAGGGCAGCTTTTTTCACGGCCATTTGCTCTTCATCTTCACAATGCTCCGTGTATCTCGAATGGGAACAATGGTGCTGTGAATTCTTAATCACAGACTGCGAAAGCCTTTCCTCCGAAGGAAAGCATATTGCTCAAGTGCTAAAATTAAGAGTTCCAAGCTTGTACACAGGAATGTACAAAACGAGTTAGCTTTCAGTGTGGCGATATGTCTTTGATAAAAGTAATCCTTTAGACAATCTTCTCTGAAGTTGCCGTAAATGATCTAAAGGTGCTATTTTGCCGGCATATCTTAATATTCTATCCACACTAACAAACTTTCCTAGCGTTATATCTGGGCAATCTCCGTTTTCTCCCAGCCCTATAAATATATGTTAAGCAGGAAGAAGGAATTTGCACGTGTTCCATGAATTTTGAATTTACTTTTGAATTCACCACACATTCTACTGTCTCACACACGCATTGTTTGTAATCAGTTATACATGTAACTTATAGCATGAATTATGCTTATGTAAAATAGGACTCATGGGCGTGCGTAGTTGCGCACCTTTTTAAACCTCCTTCTAAGAAAGACAGCCATATCTATTTGTGTTGACCCCTTACACTTTGCGTCTCTCCATGTAAAACAAATGCATAAATAAAAGTATTTCCCTTTGTATCACGTGATCAAATACTATTTAGATGAAACAATTGTGCGCCCAGGCCTCCCCACCGTAATCCCTTGCTTTATTCCTCGTTACTCCACAGGCACACTCATGAGGCTGAATGCACAGCGCTGTATTGACTCATCAACTGCAAACTGAAGAGTCGAGATATTGCATTCGAGCGCCCTCCTGCCCTCCTGGCCTCCTGCTCTCCTGCCCGCCACTCTGCCTCTGTCTTCCTTCTATACCGCCTCTTTTTTCATTTTTTCGCTAATACGATACAACTTTACATTTCTCAAGGAAAAGGAATATCAACTGGAAGAAATGTCTCTTTATAGACAAACACACACACACACACACACACACACACACGCATGCGAGTAGATAATGGCATAGAAAATGACTTTGATTTAAACCGGACGAAAAAAAACCCTGATGAATTACTGCCTGTTCCTTTGGAATTATAAAATCCAAATAAATATACTGTATATGAAGCTTCAGCAGCAAAATGGCGTGAGGAGATATTCATGCTTAAATTACTCTCTTTATAAATGTATGAAGGCGTTGGTGGGAGGCGGCATGTACTCGCGCTCCCGGTCAAAATAATGGTGCAGTTCTTGGCTCAAC
>NC_061836.1:448580-458580 GCF_019202785.1 Penaeus chinensis
GGATTTGCATATATGGGGTGAGTCTATCGTATAGACGATAATGGGTTGGGAAGCACTAACCAACTACTCCCCGGGAAAAGGATCATGGGTCGGCCACCCCAGTATAAAGACCGAATCAACTACATGATGTAAAGTCGAAACAATGAATATAAGCAAAACGAAGACTCACAAGGTTCTCTTATATCATTATAACTACCTAGTTTAATGTAACCCCCACCCCCCAGACAACAATATACATGGATTAGTCCAGGTCATAGAGCCACCAAAACACCTATGTTATGACTAGTTCAAGATACCAAAAACGCAATCAAAAACTCCCGAGCATATCCAGGTGTGGCGCAAATTCACAACCTAGTAAAAATAAATTTAAATTGTCCCTCAAAAGATTAAAAAATGGGAAAGTTGACCCCAAATTAGAACTCGCTGCATTGTAGACCAACCAAGAGGTGCGAGATAACGTTAAACAAGAGTTTTTTTTTGTGTTTGTTTTTCTTTAATCTGCCAGAGTCTCCTAAAAATAACAGTGACCATCGTTTTGATGCCTTTATTGAGAATGTCCAAGCTGCTAAGATCATCTAGACAGCAGAAAAGAAGAAGCCCTCATCAAGTTGGTTCTACCCACAGCTCAAAGTCCTGCTACGACAACAGCAAGTTTCAAAACAGAACACCATGTAATATGGACTGATAAACAATCTTTATAAAGAATGTAAGACGGAGAAGTGGCTGGAGGAAAAATGTAATCAAAAGGATAAGAGAGATTACTGGTCAAAGATCCTTTCTTCCTCAAATTGCATCAAAGCAGCACAAGACCGAGAATGTCAGTGCTCGTTGGGAAGAGCATGTTCGACTACAATGAGCAAGAGCCCAATCTAGTCCTGGAGGCTGTTACATCTGGTCCACCAATTCAGAAGTGCGCTGGTCCGTACAGCAAATGAAATCTGGAAAAGCTGCAGTGCCTGATGGTGTTACATCGAAATGCTCAGGGCCTTAGGAGAGAAAGGTATTGATCTCATCTGGAACTTCCTAAGTGATATCTTTGAAACAGGCAAGTTACCTGAAGAAATGTTGAAATCAGTACTTATTGCCCTACTGAAGATCACAGGAACACTTGAGTGCTCACAACATTGCACAATTAATCTCATGTCGCATATTCTAAAGCTCTGCTGAACACCGTCCTGCAGAGGGTCAGAAGAAAAGTCCTACCAGAAATCCCAGAGACCCCGTTTCGGTTTATGAAGCATAAAGGTACGAGGAACGCTATCTTCATCATAAGAATGTTTGCCGAGAGATCTATCAAAAAGCTTTTGATAAGGGCCGGCTCACAAATATCCGGAGATGACAAAGCTATGAGACTAATTCAATCAGTCTACAAAACTCAACTTGCAGCAGTCCACATATCCGATAGAGCAATTAACTAGTTCCCCATCAAGCGAGGTGTCCCCTGACCACTTCAATTTATACACTGAAGTTACCCTGTGGGAGATTGATGATCACTAAGAGGGAATCGTTACCAATGGTTGCAAGATCAACAAGCGTTATTATGCAGATAGGCACAACTACAAATGACCTCCAAAAGCTTTCTGATGCTGCTGTGGAAGCCAGCGAACACTTTGGCCTCCATGTCAACAGCAAGAAAACAACATGCAGGGTAATTTCGAAGTCAGAGATCCACCATTTTGTCTATTGAATCAAGAAGTAGAAATCCAGCAGATCTCTTCCTCGAATTTTTAAGGAGCTCTTATTTAGGAACTCAGATGCAGAATTGGATTAGCAGAAGATGCATTCTCCAAACTCCAGAACATCCTAACAGACCGCAAGCTCTCGATGCAAATAAAAATCTCGGTAAGCCCTTCGTCTGGTCGACTCTCCTATATGGCTGCGAGTCGTGGACACTGACGACTGAAACTCGGCGCAATATAGAAGCCGGGGAAATGTGGTTCTATCGCAGGATGTTGCGCACTTCTTACACTGACCGAGTGTCCAACGAAAGTCGGACAAGGACGCGAGAATCGATTTAGAATTTTGGATTCTAGAATTACACCGAGTACAACTCAAATTCCTCTGACATGTATCTGTAAATACGCATTAAAAGACCTTAGCCTAAGCGGTAAAATTGAAGGCAAGCAAGCTCGAGTGAGACCGAGAATAACATTCATCGATAATTTCAATATACAGAACCTAGGTGCCTCTGGGGCAAAGCTCGACAAACGTCAAACGCCGCATCGGTGATGACACAAAAAGAGGATATATATATATATATGTCTGTGTGTGTAGATATACTATCTATCTATATACATGTGTGTGTGTGTGTGTGTGTGTGTGTGTGTGTGTGTGTGTGTGTGTGTGTGTGTGTGTGTGTGTGTGTGTGTGTGTGTGTGTGTTTGTGTTTGTGTTTGTTTATCTGTTAAACAAGCAAAACAGATACCCCACGACATCCAACCTAGCGTCCTACGGGACACGTAAGGAAGACGAAAGACCTCGGACCAGGACAATGACTTCCCTTTTTCCCTTATTTCGCTTTCCAGGACAGACACCGCCTCCTCGCACTCAAGTCAACGACATATTCTTATCTGCGACAAAACTCAAACCTTGAAATAATCTCACTTAAAACCATCTTAAAAATAAGTGGAATTCATGCGAAGGAGCGGCGTGTTTAACATGAAAATATCTTGTGATGCTTATATGTTGACAAACTCATCATTGACAGGAAGCCAACAAGCGATACATAATTAACACAGATCACTCTTTTGGAAATTTACAGAAATGAAAGGATGCTCTCTCTCTTTCCCGCGCGCGCGCGCGCGCGCGAGAGAGAGAGAGAGAGAGAGAGAGAGAGAGAGAGAGTGAGAGAGTGAGAAAGAGACTCAGACAGGAGAGAGCAAGCAAATGTAAAGGAGTACTTTCCGGCCCACGCGCACCACTTACATGAACACTGGTTTTACACCTTTTGTAATACATAGACAATACACTGGAAAACACGGTTGGAACGTTTTTGAATCAGTTATGCATGGCCATGGCACACGCGGGAGGCGAGGAAAGGGACGGCACAGCAAAAGCAAGCTAACAATTACTTATGCGCAAGAGATGAAAATTCATGGCCTGGGCACAGTGCTCATGTTAGCCTGACGGGGAGAGGCGAGAAATCCAGAAGGAGAGAAGGAAGGGTTATGCATGCTGTGTGCATACTTGCAAATAAACACACACAGACACATACACATATATGTATTATGTATACATATATACATACATAGTTTATGCGATACATGTAGACATATTACTTTGGACAGTATAAATTTTAAAATATATATTTTTTCAGGAATGAATTTGTAGAAAATTAACAAACTACTGCATCAGCAAGGTATAAAGAATTATAGAGCTTGAAAAAAATGCAAATGCTTTTCAACTTATCCCGTCATATTACATTTTATTTTGTCATACTGCTGTTGATTTCTTTTTCAGGATATTTATATGAAATGATTTGCTGAAGTTTAGTTTGAACATCGTAGATGCGGTTTGTATTTAAGCATAGTTTTAAAGTCATTACATGCAAAACTAATGACAAACTCATGACAAATCCAATATATACATTCATATATATATTTATATATGTATGTATGTATATATATATATATATATATATATATATATATGTATATATGAATATAAATATAAAAATATATGTATATATATGTAAATATAAATATAAATATATATATATATATATATGTATTTATGTATGTATATGTATATATATGAATACGAATATAAAATATATATAAAGATATACACACATTATATGAATATATATATATATATATATATATATATATATATATATATATAAACACAAACAAATATAATTATTTATAAATAAATATATATAAGTATATATCTGAATAAAAATATAAATACATATATATATATATATATATATATATATATATAGTTATATATATATATATATATATATATATATATATATATATATATATAGTGTACATTTATATAATATAATATATATGTATATGTAAAGTGTACATTTATATAATATAATATACATGTATATATGTATATATCTATCTATCTATATGTATGTATATATACACACACACACATATATATATATATATATATATATATATATATATATATATATATATAGAGAGAGAGAGAGAGAGAGAGAGAGAGAGAGAGAGAGAGAGAGAGAGAGAGAGAGAGATGGAGGTGGATAGATAACCAGATACAGAAACATATATATTCATTAGTCTGTCTCATTGGTGAGCATTCTACTTTGATTGGGAACTTCTCTGCTTCATTGTTTTCCTTTTTGTTTGGGCTAAACTTTATCTATTTTTACTCTAGTCACACACATCAACCATTCCAACTGAAATCAGCGATCAACACGATCATATATCTCAGATTTGACTCCAAACATCAATGCAAATAGGTATCATAAAACTGCGTTTGAAACTTTATCCATCCTGCTAAATAAGGAATACAACCAGACAGCAAGTACATTTACAGTTCTAATCCCAAAGTTTCAGCTTCGTCTCTTGAAAGAAGGACCACTGAATAGTTCAGATTTTTTTTTTTTTTTTGTAATCTGCATTAGTTAGCATGAAAAAGGATACCAAACATTAAGGTGGCATATTCTTCTATCACACATATATCAGTGAGGATTTATTTCATTGGGGGGGGGGGGGGAAATATTCCTTTCAATGGGTATTCATATACTTCAAACTTAGTGACAATTCATGACATCACTGCGACTTGGAGCTGACACTTCATCAATAAAGCTGGATATGTGTTGATGTGATATACATAAATAAAATTGCCTTTTCCTAAGTACTGGGTATATACTGTTAAATTGTCCATCCCAATTTATTTATTTATTTATTTATTTGGAATTCTAAAGCTCTACTAATTAATAACTGGGACAGGAAATTCAAACTGCCTGCTGTGCTTTTAGGAAAGAAATGTTATCGATTTTTTAGATCAGAATCAACCTTGTACTCACTAAGGTTGAAAAAATCACTGGAGCCCCAATAGAAAGACTATATACATATAATTTCAACAAAATCTAAAGGTGATTTAGAAATTAATTTTATTTTCATGACAGGCATAGACAGCATTTCTTGAGAATTGTGCGAACTGATTGTACTCGAAGAGTTAAAGTTTCTTCTTATACCCAATTTGAGACTCCAAGAAGGTCCATCGGTTCATCAAAGTCCTGTACCGTATCTACAAATTTGATTCAGCAAGAATCGAATAACCTTTCTCCATTACTCATGCTGAAAATTTATTTCAATTTACTTTTTGGGTAATTTTCACATTTGACCAAAAGGCATTGATGGGGACAGTAGTATTTCTACTTCAACCTTTCTATCTGATAACAGCGTAGAGGTTTCTTTTGAAAACCATTAAGGTTATGCAAGTCAACAAATTCTAAAATGTGATTCAATCAAAGTCACGTGATACTCAGTACATACATGCTTCGAAGCGGTACAGACTTCTAGTTGAGATGATCATTTCTTTATAAATAGAAAAAAACTAAATGTCTATGGAATCATATTAGTAGTAAAAAACACTCCAAGGAAGAGGTTTCAAAATAACTGCCAGTGTATATGTGGATGAGTTTGAATAAGCTTAAAAATAAGACATTATAGACAAGTCTTCAGCAGAGCGCAATATTCTATTTGTCATTTCTTGTTCATAGATTAGTCCAGTTTCACATATATATTTAACTGGTATGATTTGACTGAGTTAACGAAGGAAGAAATCTAGACTTTGTTAGGAACCATGCCTGTGGAGAGCTGCTTGAGATGGTTTATGTATGTTTTTTTTAAATCGTCTTGAGTTCTTCAAGCCTAAACGTACCATGTGCTGAATTTTCAAAGCCGTGCTATAGATATTTGTTTTAATTTGATATTCAAGTACAAATAATGTTCCATTATTTACTGCTCTAAAATCAGGGTTTACGTAAGAAAAATAGTGTAAAAAAAATTATAAAAACGTAAAATTTGCTTCATCCCAAATTTGAGCTACTTGATATAATGCTGGTAAAAATATATAAATATGGCAAAGGTTAACTGTTAGTTTCAAATGGAACGACCACTACCTGTTCCTGCGAACACATTGTATATGTACATACATGCAGATACATACAGTGCACTTACAACTCTCTCTTTCTCATACATATGTATGTATGTATGTATGTATGTATGTATGTATGTATGTATGTATGTATGTATGTATGTATGTATGTACGTACGTATGTATGTATGTATGCATGCATGTATGCATGTATGAATATATTTACAGACACAATGAAGAATCAATTTCACTAATGTGCATGTGTCACAGACTGCAAAACTACAATATGAGAAAGTGACTGTGAATGAGGGTGCGAACATGTGGATCCGTGTCTCCGCCTGATGGTAATAAAACTCGATGTCAGCTGTCTATCGCTCTTCACCGGCAGAAAAAAAAAATATAATTAACAGCAGATATTGATGCAACTAATGGAGGGATAGGATACGTACATCGGTGAATATATAAATAAGATATTATCAATATATACCACCCTTAAGGCGCAGCCGCCATTCCAGCTGATCTGCTCAAATGGCCATGGCAAATTGTGGACAGCAGTTACGGCAGGAATTTCCCGATTGCTCTGGTGGCTCCCGTTCTTAAATTTTACTGCAATTTAATGATTGATTGGAGTACTGATGAAGTAATTCGTTGTTTTTGCATGATATTTACGTCAATATTTATATATACGGACACATACACTAAACACGTGCGGGCGCGCAAACGGATATGCGCACACATGCACACTCAAAAACTCCTCATCTCCCCTCTCCCCCTTCTTTCTCTACCCCCCCCCCCCCTCTCTCTAACTCCTAAATAAGGGTAACATAATTATCAAAAATCACACAAGAAATTTATGATCACATAGACAAAAATTTAATGAATTTTCTCACCTTGTGTGATCTACCAAAATCCTTGGGCAGTGTCAGAAATGAAATCCTGAAAAAAACTAATATCAAAGAAAGCAGTTTCTTTCAATGCTCCACAAGGACCTATATTATGTCCGATCTTATTCACTGTATTCATTAACGATTTATCAACAATTTGTAAATATTATCTCAGTATTTGCACGCTGCCTCTGTGAGCAATTGTAATTAATCTATAAGATATACTCAACAGATTCTTACAGAAGCACAGAGACATTTCGAAAACACAATTCCCATGGGAAGCCAACAAAACATTACCCCCCCCCAAAAAAAAAAAAAAAGAGATATATAATAAAACTGAAGGCTGAACAAACGTACATGGCCATCGAAACACATGTGGACAACATCCACAGAGAAATAATGGGCAAATCGATATACCTAAATCATACGAAAAGCAACATTAATAATGAATCGAAAATTGCTGTACTGCAAACCCTTGCTCTCAACTTTATATGCTAAAGTTCCATTAAATGGAATTCAACCAAAAAACTCAAATAACTACAAAACTGCCATAAATGTAGCAGTAGGCAATGTAAATAAATATGATCACGTAACCCCTACATAAACAAATTAAATTATTAAAAGTCCATTAAAAATATCAAATCAAGGTGGTCATCCTCACTAGCTAATGTATCTACAAACAGCAGGTAACAAAATAGGTATCCATACAAGACATGGTAACTAAAAAAAAAACGTATACGGAAATAAGATCAACACAAGTGTAACTTCATGGATTCATGGAATCACCAACCACAAATTATTTGAAACAATTACAGGACGATCTTCTGAATTATCGCTGACATCAGACATTCAAATGCAAAGCTATACAATGTATCCCAGTTTTTAATAATGTAAATATTTTGTTTTATAACTCTCCTACTAGTGCACCTGATATTGTTTCTGTTTATTCCGTATTAATATATTATGTAACTATTTATGTAAAAAGAATAACCAGTTTAACTAATGGGATAAAAGAGTCTGACATTAAATCCATTCTCTCTCTCTATCTCTTTCTATAGCTTCCTCCCCATTCTCTCTCTCTATCTTTTCATTTGTATATATCTCTCTCGCACACACTAGTAAATAAAATCACCGGGTCTGTCTTCTTTTCGCTTCCATCCAAAACTTGCCAGCTTCTTATGATGCATGCGCATGCAGTAAATTTTTTCATATAATGTTATCTCATCATCACATTCAGCGAAAACTTCAGAGAATTTGTATACGTTTTGGCCAAAAAGGCGACACATATAAAGGGAAAAAGAGTTGGAAAGAGGAAAAAATCTGATGGTAAAACACCCTTTTCCTATTTTTTTCTCAGGAAGGTTCAGACAATGAAAAAATAAAATGACATGCATTAACGACTTTGATTGAGGAAGAGTTTTTGAACATTTTATATAAATAAATTGGATAATAAGGATAATAATAATCTTATGGTATAAAAGTGGTGACGATAATACAAGTGCAATAGTAATAACAACAACAGCAAGAGGATGATAATAATAATAATGATATTAATACTACTACTAATAATGATAACAATAATATCATTGTTATTATTAATGTTACCAATAATGATAATTCTAATAATCATAATGCTAATAGAAATAATAATAATGATAACAATAATCATTATCATCACGATAATAATAATATTAATAAAAATAATGACAGTAATGAGAATGATGATAATTAATAATATAGTGATAACAATAATATAATAATAATGATGATAATGATAATGACAGTGATACTGATAATGATAATGATAAGAATAAGAATAAGGATAAAAAGTGATGATGGTGGTAGTGATGATTTGATGATGATTTGATGATGATGATGATGATGATGATGATGATGATGATGATGATAAATTATAATAATAGTGATAAAATGATAATGATAGTAAAGATAATGATGATGATTTTTACTCTTATATTCATTCACAATGCATTCATATAGCACGGATTGAACGCGCGCGCGCTCACACACACACACACATACACACACACACACACACACACACACACACACACAGACACACACACACACACACACCAATTACTGCAATTCAGAACATTCGACGCGGATCAGTTGTCATGCCGCTCAGCTAAGTGGTCCCATGCAATAAAAGAAATGTCATGATCCATTTTAGATTGTATTACTTTCCTTCTCCATAGAATGCACTAAAACCCTTTCTCTTTCTTCCATCTCGGCCCTCTCCTTCGTATTCAAATATAATATGCAGTTATAACCAAAGCTACATAATGAGGCGTACCAAGTGCCGCATATATGGCCTTCCTTCGCTTCCCGACGAAGGTCCCCTTATTCTGGCGCGGTGTTAAAAGTCTGTTAGGCGCCTTCCCTCTCATCCACTCTGCCATTAGCCTTCTCACCCATTATAGGAAAATAACATCAGCTCCCATTACGCATTCTTCCAAGCCACATAGCATCCTTTTTGCCACGAATCCCTCTTAACAATTCATATCCACCTCGGCTTCCCTGTAACCCGCATCCCTCGGTACCTTCTAATTCCTACCGCCCTTTGGTTCTCTGCATTTAACATTACGCTCTCGCTTCCCTTCCCGATATCGTTCTGCTCTCTTTTTTCCTTCTCGTTTCTCTTCTAAACTGTATCCTTGTTCGGCATGCACATTTTTCTCCACCACATCCTTCCTCCGCCCACCTTATCTCTTCTCGAAATATTGCATCTTACTTCCTTCCATCCTCCCCTTTTGTCATTTTTCTTCCCCCACTCTTCTCTTCGTCCCTCTCTTCACCACACAATTTTACATCCTTCTGTGTCTCTCAATCTCCCACGAGCAACTAGATTTTCCTTTATTTACACGCCCATGTTTTTGGCCTCGTCAACTCCCTTGCGCACAATCCATCCATCGTTTCCAGGGCGTCACGTCCAACCGCCTGTAGCATTTGTCTCTTCCCTCCAGATTTATCCTGGGGTTTCTCCCTTCCTCTCGTGCCTGGCC
>NC_061836.1:466080-471080 GCF_019202785.1 Penaeus chinensis
AACCGTGACAAAACCTGTCACGGATATTCCACTCTAATTACTGAGAACCTTCCGGTAATAACCGTGACAAAACCCGTCACGGATATTCCACTCTAATTTCCCTTATCAACAAGTGATAAGCACACCGAATATTCCTGTGCACAGAATACCCCCTTGTACTATTCTCCAATACTAGACTCACCGCCCAGTATCTCTCCACACAACTTAGATCTACACTTTCCCTACCAAAGTCACTAGCAGGTGTCCGTCCATCTCGTCGCGTGTCTGGAGAGGTTCTGTCTCCTCCTCCTCTTTCTCTCCTCTCCCGTCGTCGCGCGTGCGCAGACGGAGTACCTCCTCAACGACGCACGACGATCTTCGTCTTTCATTTCTACTCTTTCGTCGTCTTACGACATCACTCCCCCCCTATAAGTATGATCGTCCTCGATCATGTCGTCCCGGGTCGGAGCTCCCTAGGCCGTCTAGGAGTTACCCACCTCACCCCCGGCTCAACACCTCGAAGGGGCGGCAAGTTACTCATAGACTGCCACTAAACTTGTACTGGCCGCCGTAACGGCAGCTCGATAGCCACCCGACCCTGATCTTGATCTCTGGACGCTCTCCTCTGAGTCCCCTCGTCGACTGCACCACCGACGATATGTTGAGAACTTGAAAAACCACCAGCCGTGGCCGGCCATTGCAATCCCCCACAGAATGATGATGATGGTCCAGGATATCCCCACAGAACACTGCAAGTGGTCTTGTTCCAAGCTCGACTTCAGGAGAGCCCTGATCCGAGCCCGCTCCCTGAGGGTGGATGCCTCCACTATAGGCGTCCCAGGCTCAGTGTCTCCCAGCATGTCCTCAAGCAATATCTCATCTCGTAGGTCCTGATCCACCATTCCTCGTAGATCCTGCCAGACAGGCTTTGGTAATACCGTAACCACCTGCTGATGCTCCAGAGACGATATTGGTGGAATGAAGAAATCCTGTGATGTAGCCTGGCATCCTGAAGCCAGATTCCAACACCCTCCAACATTTCCCTGGGTTTTGTGATTTCCGCCATGTGTGTTCCCGGACAGGAAACAGAGACCTCAATGGGGTATGGCACACTGTAGATCCATCGAGTTCCCTGCCTCACCACAATCGGCGCAAAGTGGTCCGTCACCACCTCATCGCAGATGTCTTCCACCTTGTCTTCCTTGAAGAAGGCAGCCGATAAGCATGATCGCACATGCCCTCTGCGGTGAAGTCCAGCAGACGCTGGGCATAGATACAGACCAGCCCTAACTGCACGGCAGGAATCCAAGGAATCCACTTCCATAAACAGGTCCCGGGATTCTGAAACAAACAAGTACGAGGCAGATATCTTTGTTTGGATAAAAGAAGAAGTCTCCTCGACAGGTCTTGGAAAACTATGGACACTGAAAACATCCAACCCCAACCCTGGCAGGGGAAGCGCTAGATACATAATCAGCTGTCCAGAGGAAATCCCGGGCCGAACCGTCACATGTATCAGATCATAATACAAATGAACATCCTGTTCTCGGGGAGGAAAAATCAAGTGTACCCCCTCCCGTGAGAGCTGTAACAATATGTCCAAAATTGCATCTGGGGTTAATAGTTCCGGTGACAAATGTCCCTTAATCGCATCCTTCAACCCTCCCATTAATGCATATTGGTCCTGTCGTATCCTTTTTAAGACTGATCTGTAGTTCTCCAAGGTCAGACTAAGCAAAATTAACCGTTGGGTCTCCCCCACTGATTTTCCCAGTCCCTTGACTGCCCAGTCTAACAACCCAACCAAATCCTCCAGTCTTTTTTGAGCCTCCTCGAGACGTGTAACATCCCCTTAAAAAAGGCAAATTTCTCCAGCCTCACCAGCGTAGCAGTCACCCCTCCGTGACCAGAGATAGGAAGACTGTGTGCCAGGTGCAAGGCAACCTCTTGGAACTCTTCTGGTACTACTACCCTGAAAATCTTTGTCCCATACACGTTCACATGAACGTTATATAACAGCCCATCTGGCCCAACTTGGTAACCGTCTATACTTCCAGGAAGACGTCTACCAAATCTCTCCGGCAAAGCCACACCTTCCACCAGGTGACTCCTTACCACACTCCAAAAGGGGTCTACTTCTTGAGCCTTCCTTAACTCCTCAATGGACCATACCTTTATAACTTCTGGGACCCATACTCCCTTTGACACAGCCAGAGAACTTCCTGTATCACCAGCTTGTTCTACTGCTCCTCTGGCAAGTTGTCTGCTCCTAGTAATGGCCCGTACTACCCAATCATCGATGGGATGATCCGCCTGTCGGATGTGGGATAACGCATCCGCTACAACGTTATCCCTTCCCGGGATATAGTCTACCTGAATGTCAAAATCAGCTATGGCCATCCGCCATCTAGCCACCCGGTCTGATCCCTCCTTAGTGGCAAACAAATGCCGTAAAGGCCGATGGTCCAAATGGACCTCCACTGGATAACCCTGAAGAATGGTACGATTCACACGAAGTCCATAGACAATAGCTAAAGCCTCACGCTCTATTGTACTATAATTAAGCTCTGGCCCTTTAAGTGCCCGACTAAAATATGACAGAGGCCGCAATACTCCAGCATCGTCTCTTTGTTGGAGGAACCCTCCGATGGCAAACTTGCTGGCATCGGTGGTTAGTACAAAAGCTCTATTGAAATCCGGAAAGCTCAGAACTATATCCTCGCTCAAAGCTCCCTTCAGAAGCCCAAAAGCCTCTTTTGCCTTGGAATTCCACTCTAATTTACTCTTATTTTCTACCGAGCGAAATCCTCTGGTTAAGTCAACTAATGGTTTGGCTATATCTGCAAAACCTTTAATGAACTTACGATAATAATTTGCAGCGCCCAAAAAGGCCTGCAATTCTCGCATGGTAGTTGGAAAAGGATACTCCTTCATCGCCCTGACCTTTTGTGACTGGGGTTTCACCCCATCGCCCTGACCTTTTGTGACTGGGGTTTCACCCCATCACCTGAGATAATGTGGCCCAAATAATCCACCTGGGGCTTAAAGAATTTACACTTCTACAACTTTAGTACGAGACTTGCCTCTTTCAGCCGTTCCAACACTGCTCTTAAATTTCCACAGTGTTCTTCCCATGAGTCTCCAAGAACAACAATAATATCTAAGTATACAAACCCAACCTCTCCCACTAATCCGGTGAGAACCTGGTTTATAATACGCTGGAAAGAGGCAGGGGCATCCTTCAAACCGAAAGGTAGCACATTGAATTGATAGTGTCCCTCCGGAATCGAGAAAGCCGTAAATTCCCTACTTTGTGAAGTTAAAGGAATTTGGTGATAGCCTTGACGAAGGTCAAGACAAGAAAAAATCTTACTCCGACCCATTCGTTGTAAGACCGTATCTATGTGTGGCAACGGATACCTATCATCTTGAATTACCTCATTTAACAATCTAAAATCCAAGCACAGCCTTAGACTTCCGTCTTTCTTCCGGACTGGTACCAAAGGACTGTTATAAGGAGACCGCGACGGTGAAATCACCCCTTGCGACATCATATCCTCGATCTGGCGCCTAATCTCTTCCCTATACTTTAAAGTTGTAAGACCGTAACTATGTGTGGCAACGGATAACTATCATCTTGAATTACCTCATTTAACAATCTAAAATCCAAGCACAGCCTTAGACTTCCGTCTTTCTTCCGGACTGGTACCAATGGACTGTTATAAGGAGACCACGACGGTGAAATCACCCCTTGCGACATCATATCCTCGATCTGGCGCCTAATCTCTTCCCTATACTTTAAAGGGATCGGATATGACTTCTTATAGATAGGTGGTCCTTCTGCCCTAATCTCATGGAAAAACTGATCAGAGATTTCCAGTGGTTCGTCATCCAGAGAAAACACTCTTGGAAACTCTCGAACTAACCCTGACAACATGTCATGTTCCTTGGAACCCCTTGCGAACCAGCTATCTACCTCCTCTAGCAACCTAACTACCTTTGAGTCTGTAGTACTTATGCTAGCCTTGACAGCTCCTATCGCAACTATGTCCTCGTCAAGTTGACGTTTTTGCAACTCGACGACGTCCCCTATGCAGACCGTTGACTCTACCTCAACCGGAAAATCCTCCTCCACTGCATAAGGAACCCTGACCCAAAGACTATTTCCGGACCGTCGTATCCCGACTACCCCCTCTCGAACTAACCCTGACAACATGTCATGTTCCTTGGAACCCCTTGCGAACCAGCTATCTACCTCCTCTAGCAACCTAACTACCTTTGAGTCTGTAGTACTTATGCTAGCCTTGACAGCTCCTATCGCAACTATGTCCTCGTCAAGTTGACGTTTTTGCAACTCGACGACGTCCCCTATGCAGACCGTTGACTCTACCTCAACCGGAAAATCCTCCTCCACTGCATAAGGAACCCTGAACCAAAGACTATTTCCGGACCGTCGTATCCCGACTACCCCCTCTCGAACTAACCCTGACAACATGTCATGTTCCTTGGAACCCCTTGCGAACCAGCTATCTACCTCCTCTAGCAACCTAACTACCTTTGAGTCTGTAGTACTTATGCTAGCCTTGACAGCTCCTATCGCAACTATGTCCTCGTCAAGTTGACGTTTTTGCAACTCGACGACGTCCCCTATGCAGACCGTTGACTCTACCTCAACCGGAAAATCCTCCTCCACTGCATAAGGAACCCTGAACCAAAGACTATTTCCGGACCGTCGTATCCCGACTACCCCCTCCGAAAGTCTTAAGCCAGCGAACTCCCGTGGTATAAACAGCATGGAACCTATCCTTCCCGGAACCTCTCCATCCCCACCGAGTTCTAACTCTAACACCCCACACGAATGTGCCTCTAAAATCTGGCTCTCTCTTAAGGTAGCTACCCCACTATATCCAGTGTCCTCCTCCTCATTTATGAGTACCCTTTGGTCTGCTCCTGCTACCTCCCCAGGGACCGACGCACCAGGCGTAGTCGGTGTCGGTCTCCCCGGACTGGTTGTAGGGGGC
>NC_061836.1:476080-480934 GCF_019202785.1 Penaeus chinensis
TACATACATATATATACACACAAACACACACATATATACATATACGCCCGCACACACACACATACACACACACACACACACACACACACACACACACACACACACACACACACACACACATATCTATACATATACATAAATTATCTCTCTGTCTCTCTTTCTCTCTCTCTCTCTCTCTCTCTCTCTCTCTCTCTCTCTCTCTCTATATATATATATATATATATATATATATATATATATATGTATATTCACACACACACACACATACATACTTCCAGTAACTCTACAAATAAAGTTGAAATCAGTTTTCCCTTTTCATTAATATTTGTTTTCGATACATGCAGTTGTGTATCTTTTGGTGAATAAATAAAATCACAAATAAAAACAATACATTAATTTCGCATGTCTCTTTTGTTCCCACACTTTGCTCTTACGTTTCAGAGCTTCTTCTAATGGTTAGCTAATTTCTTTTAACATGTCTGCTTCCTGAAACTTTCTACCGTAATTATACAACAAATAGCTTGTTTTTTCCATGGACTTAGTTAAATTGCTGTGTTATTTTGATACAACAAAACTTGTTGGCAATGAATATATAGTTTTACTTTGCCCCGCATTGGGATTTATTACTCAGGATTTGGTATTCATTTTATACGTCTTATCTCATGTTCCGTACTCTTGCTTAGATTTTCAAGCGTTCTGTTTTATATCTATAATATCAAGAAGTATTCTAGCTATCTCCTAAGTAATCCTGCCTTGTTTGGTCTTCTCCAGATAACACTACATAACGGAGAAGTGCTATCATGTGTCTAGCAGTTAACCAAAAGATGCTCAAGATGCTACCCACTCTAGACGATGAATTTACTTTGTTTGTTTGTAAGTCTTTCTGCGCATAATTCTCTGTATTGATACCCTCCAGATATCAATATTACCGAATTAAAGTGCTTAAAGAAAAGATGCTCTACTTATAAAAATGTATGTTTATATTTTTAAGTTCTTAATCACCAAATAGCCAGTTATCAGAACTACCTACCTCACCTGTTTACCATATATCATTTCATTGTCTTAAATATCTTAATGACAATTTAATAATCATAACATGAATGACAATAATAACAGTATCGATAGCAATGGTATTGATAAGAAAAACACATTTTCCCGCCAATTCGAGGAATGGGGAAATCAGGATCAGTAACTAGAGCCTACTGATAGACTCCTTGCCGGCTGAGCACATGTGGAGCCATCTGTATGTAACAAAATTCACCAAAAAACTACAAGGGACAAAACATATATAGGTATATTTTGTCTGACAATATCTTTAACATCTGAAGCTATTTATGGTCATATTATGTCTGTGGAGGTTTAATACATAATTTTTTTTTTTTTTTTTTATTATATAACACACACACATATGTATCTATCCTACATACACGTATATATATATATATATATATATATATATATATATATATATATATATATATCAATATATATATGTATATATATAGATATATATATAAATATTCTACATATATATGTATGCACACACACACACACACACACACACACACACACACACACACACACACACACACACACACACACACACACACACACACACACACACACACACACACACACTCACCCACACACACACACACACACACACACACACACACACACACACACACACACACACATGCTACTGCCGCCAGCGGATGAGCGCCAAGCCCGGCGCGGCACGAGGCGTCTCGTCGCCTGGCTTCCCACCATTTCTTTCCGGCGGAGAAGCGCAGTCAGGGGGAGGCTGAGGCCGCGAGAGGAGACGCTGGGAATTAATGACGTCGTCCGCATTTGATTGATGTCTTGAGCTTACGCAATGCTTCCTCGATGTGATGATATCCAATCTATATTCCGATTACTTCATATGACTCGTGTCTTTTATTGCCGAGGTTGACTGCCCTGATCCATATGGATTAAGTTCTGCGGGGACGATAGACCTGCTTGGGGGCGCCCTCCCTCTTCTTTTTTTCATCAGTAGTTATTGTCAAAGATATTACAGTAAACTTAATTCAGTATTAAGGGACTATGGCTAGATATGCCAAGAAAGTTTTCAATGGAGGTAAATTCTAATACGTGTTATCCATATTACACTAATGGGCATAGCTTTTCAGTTTTAGGTAACAATAATGATAATGAAACATTAGGGATGGAGACAAAGCAGCGTCCCCTAGATTCACACACACACACGCGCGCGCGCGTGCGCGCATATTATTACAGTATCTTCTTTTTACATACCGTTGGTCTGTAACAATTCGTATTTGAGCAAATGCGGACCTATATCTCTGTGCCAACTGACCCAATTATATTATTAAATATATATAAATCATGAGACATCGGACGATGCGGTCGCGTGATACAAAACAATGGGCCCAGTGCTAAAATACTATCAGGTCCCAAAATACACTTGAAGACAATACTTAATATTTAACACTCGTCTTCTCTCTCGGTCTCGCTCTCTCTCCCCCTTTGCATACATACAGAAAGAGAAGCACGCGACGCTCAACAACTTATCTCGACTCGGTAATTACATATCGCAAGTACAGTTCTGGGCAGATGAAAGGAAGCGCCGTCTTATGCCGGGTACACAAGTGGCGGGTCCATTGCGGTAACTAACTAGACGAGGTGGTGGGAGGGGCGCTGGCTGGGTCTTTGACAAATCAGAAGTTACGGACGCAGAAATGGGGGGAAAGTGGTATTAGTTATGATAGTTTCTGTATCAACATTACCATCCATCCATAAGTGGATTTAGCCTAACGTTGACTGTTGGGGATGGAGGACAAAGCAGGAAGTGAGCACACACACACACACACACACACACACACACACACACACACACACACACACACACACACACACACACACACACACACACACACACACTCACACGTACGCTCGACGCACAGATTTTTGGAATTATAGTACACAAGTGTGGAATATTACATTCTTTCAGTCTCATAGAAATCTAACAAACATTTACCTTTTTAAAAATGGGCATTTTGTGTACTGACTGTGAGTGACAAACCTTTATGCTATTGGAGAAGAAAATGAAAATGTGTCTGCATTCCACTTGGGTTGAATTGAATACATTCGCGTATCAATTAACACACTGTCACATTACTATAACTGTTGGTGTGTTCAGTCACGTAGAGATAACATTCAACAACAGATCATTGGTTGTTTCAACAGTTCTCAAACACAGTTTTAGGCCATCAACTTCCTGTTAAATGTTAACTGGCAAATGGAAAGAAGCCACTGCTGCACCGACGCAGCTTCTGACACACTGCATGCAAATCTACCCACTGCGATATAGAACGCACTACTCTACTCATACCACAGTCACGCGCGTGGGAGCTGATCAGTAAAAGTCATATAACATTTCACATTTCTCTTGAATACAGCATACTGTTCAATGGTTGGATGCCAGGGATCGAAATGTCAAACAGAAATTAAAACTCAACGCCCAACACCACCGACTTGAATGGCGCGCGTGTGTGTTTATATCGGCATTACACACATCCTTCCTACCCTGAACATCTACAAATTCCTCCTTGATTTGTAATAGGACTTCTAGATCCTCGCAAGGAGCGCGAAGTCAGGGTGGCCACGTTTTTTTTATCATCCTTGTTTAGCATCATCCTTGTCTGTCTTTTTTGTCATATTTTTTCATAAGTTTTGCTTTTATGAATGCTTTAACTCTTTTATTATTTCTTGCAAGATTTTATATTTGTTTCATTTCTTTTGTAATAGTTGTTTTAACTTTGATTTAGCATTGCAATTACGTTTTTTTCTTTTGTGTTTCGTATATATACATTTGTGATTTTGTTTGATTTATGTTGATTTAACCTTAATAATTCATTTTTACCTAAATAAGAACCATAAGCTGGGCAATCTACGGAAACATCTTAAGAATAGTGTCAGATATTCTGCTGGTGCCTTTGCCTGGGGATTAAACTGCAAGACCCACCATTTTCCTTCCATTGTCTCAAAAACTAAGTAGAGTGTTGTTATGGGCAACAAGGCAAAAGGACGGTGTTTATTTAAAGAAGGTTTAGTTTTATTAGTTATTTAAAATGTTATACCTGACCTCTTTTTAGCCTTTGTTTATTTATTGCCATTTCATGTTCAATTTTAGCATTTTGGTTTTGCTTTAACTCGTGTTTTATGCTCTTTTGTATTCAGTTTTATTTAATAAATGTAAAACTATTATTTTGTTTCAGCTGATCTCTGCCAGCCATATTAGCAATGCCATTTTTCTTTTCTGAAATTAATGATAATTATCAAGATGAACAAAGCTGGGGTCTTAGTGAAACACTATAATAGGACCACCTCCATTCCTTGCTCATTCCTAACAAGCTCCACTTCGCGGGGAATGTTCCCTGTAAGCCAGAAAGAAGCCACCAACGATGTATGCACACACACACACACACACACACACACACACACACACACACACACACACACACACACACACACACACACACACACACACACACACGCGTGCGCGGTTTCCCTTCTGTCCGCTCGGATCTACACCTCCAGGCATCACACACGTAGCCAGGTATATGGAAATAGAAGAGAGGGGGAGGGTCATTGGTAAAAGAAGATCCAAAACCTTTCATAAACAGAGGTTATCCTTGGGCGGCCGGGTAAAGCGTTAGGAGAGAGAGAGAGAGAGAGAGAGAGAGAGAGAGAGAGAGGAGAGAGAGAGAGAGAGAGAGAGAGAGAGAGAGAGAGAGGGAGATAGGAGAGAGAAAGAGAGAGAGAGAGAGAGAGAGAGAAGAGAGAGAGAGAGAA
>NC_061836.1:481034-483534 GCF_019202785.1 Penaeus chinensis
AATAGTATTTATATATATATATATAAATAATTATACATATACAACATGTATATATATACACATATATACGTGTGTGTGTGTGTGTACATGTATATACCAGTATAAATTTAGAAGCAATCCCACACGAATCTCTGTCATCATGATACCCTCTCTGCCCCCCCCCCCCCCCACCCCCCCACCAATGGCTCCCCATCCCCTCCACTCTTTTGTTCCACCTGAGCCCCCCTCCCCTCACCACCCATGCCCTGGCGCCAGATCGACTCCTCGGGGCCGAAGGCGAGGGATGTCACGGGGAGGCGCCGCCACAGGATTTCCTGGCGCCCATGGATTCAAGCCTTTCAGCTGCCATTAAGTGACGCCGGAGCGTTCCTTGGCACTTGCCTCTTCTTCACTTACTCCGGAGGCGATGTAGAAGCAGGAGCGAACGGCCGCCGCCGGCAGCCGAGCAAGCGACAGGCGGTGCTGGAGGAACCCCAGCCTTTGTTTCGGCTTCACGGCTGCGAGACCGACACTGTTGAATACGAATTTCGTAAATGACGGCAGAGATGAAGGGGATGGTGACGACGGCAAAGCTGGTACTAAACCATGGCCTTTTCCAGTTGAAATGTTTCGCCACAGCAATTAAGAGAAGAATATACCGTTACCCTTTTTCTCTTTCCTTGTATGTACGCATTCTTTTTACTAACCGTCTTCTTTTTCCTGAATATGGAAAGGTTTAAGCTGATAACTGGACAGCCTTGCATTCATCCAAGGCTTTTGTTGCAGTTCCCTTGAAGCTGGAACGCATACCAGATCGTCTCTTTTCCCACAAAAAAATTAAGAGTTCTCAAATGTGCAGCCGCTTCGCGTGAAAGCCTCTGGTCCAGACTGCAACTGTCCTCCCGGTGTATCTTTTAACGAGAGCCGCCCTGTCAGAACCGTCAGCAGCTTTTCAGAAAGAAACGTGCTGCCATGCCCAAGGGTCTGTGCAGTTGGTCGCTGTCTCAGGCAACGCCCGTTTTCGCTTGTGGCATTATTTTTGTGGGGTCCCTCGGATTAGTGTTGGTGTCAAACACTGCGTGGTCACTCCTTGTGTTACCCTTCTTTACTGCAGCTTCAAGAGAAAATGCTTAAAGGAGACTAGGATCTGGAGTTGGCTGCGACTGCTCTCACGGTAAAGGTCATCATGTCAGACGTGTAAAGGTGATGTTGAGTTGGCTACTTTCGTTTTTCGTATTGCTTCGAAAGACTTTATTCTAAATTTCAGCAATATAGTTTACTGTAATTAAAAGACTTATGCTGCATCATTGACGCTAGTAATACATTTCAAAAGGGAAAGATGATACATTATGTGAACAAAAGGAAAATTCGCCGAGACACTTCATCATTCCGTTTTAATTAAACGAAGGTCCTGCTCCATCAAAGGCGCTGAAAGGAGATGGATAGAGTTCCCAGGAGCCGACTTCGCCTTGGCCCGTGGCGGCATTGGGTCAAACGAGGTCGCGAGCATCAAAGGGAAGGCTAGAGTTACTGCCTGCGCCGCCATAATCTTAGGCCGTGCCAGCGCCGCATTTCCCTTCCGCCGGAGCAGCCACGGCCCGCATCCTCCAGGCGGACACTGACATACTACGACCGGAGTGTAGACTGACATCCATCAGTCAAGACCAAAAGGACCCAGTTTGCGCCCAAAATTGCCGACGGCGAAAGAGGGGAAAGCTCATTCTCGTTACACTTAGAGCACCCGGAATCTCCAGAGAAGCTGTGCTCTCCCGGGATCTTGCGGTGATCCTCCGGACACTAAACATCCCGAGGGCGGCGGCGCGTTAGTCAAAGGAAACCCAAGCCGTCTGGAGCCCCGCGGGAAGGACGGCTGACCAGGAGACCTTCCGCTGTTTGCATAAACATACATATCACTATGTGTGTGTATGTGTGTGTGTGTGTGTATGTGTGTGTATGTGTGTGTGTGTGTGTGTGTGTGTGTGTGTGTGTGTGTGTGTGTGTGTGTGTGTGTGTGTGTGTGTGTGTGTGTGTGTATTGTTATTATTATCATCGCTGTCATCATCATCATCATTGTTATTACGATTATTATTACATCATTGATTTTATTTTCATTATTATTATCATCATTATAACTACTACTATTGCTTCTACTGCTACTATCATCATTCGTAATTAGTACAATTCTCATTCTTATTTTTCGTATCATCAATATCATTGTTGTTCTTTGTATTCTTATAAACATCATCGTCATCACCATCCTTATTATAAACAGGGCTATTATTATCACTGTGATTATTATCATCCTCCTCATCACATTATCATTAACTATTATCAATATAGTTAGCATTATCATTATTTTTTCAACGTTATTATATTTTTATCATCATTATTATCACTATCATTATTAATACCCTCACTACCGCAGCATTCAATTTATGTAAAATGATTTTCACTGTTACATGACTTGATTACATGTAATCAAGTCATGTTGAACTGTATATCACAGGTTAATGCAGACAGG
>NC_061836.1:488534-496034 GCF_019202785.1 Penaeus chinensis
GTTCTGCGTCGACCAGGATTTAAGGAAGCACAAGTATTTCTCACATGCACGCTGCTTCGTCTCATCTTCGCTCCCTCGCCCTCGTCGGTTCTGCAAGAATCATTTTCATTCAGGCGACGCTACAAGAGATTCATGCCTCGAAAATGAACTTCAGTGCTACTGCTAGTTACTCTCTGGTCATTACTTAACATCAACGTTGCCTGTACTTTCGCTATTATTTCTTCCATTTTTAGAAGCAACATCTCATTAATATGATTAATACCACCATATTCATTATTTCCATCATAGTCATTATTTTATCTTAATGTTACTCTTCACAATAAAGATATGCGGAAATGTGTTTAGAGTCACGTGATTAATAGAAGCAAGTGGAGGGGAGGGGAGGGGGGGTCCGCAATAAAATGAAAAATGGAGGTAATTTGGAAAACTTATTAAGGAAATGTCACGCCCTTCGCTAATCACCGATAATGACTCTGGTTTAGTAGCCAGTGTGTCACTATGGTTATGTCAGTAACGCGTTTATTAAATTTATTATGCTTATGGGTGGCTCTACAGCACATTATAATTGTGTTTGTGTGACAGCTTATACGTATATAGATGAATACAAATATATCATATATATTTATATATAAACATATGTGTGTGTGTAAATACATAAATACACACAGACTCACACATACACAAATGTATAGAGATATACATATATGTATATATGTATATAAACATATGTATACATATATGCATATATACATACATATATACATATATGCATATATATACATACATATATGCATATATATACACATATATTTATATATAAGTATACATATATATAATATATATTTATATATAATTTTTTTATATACATATTTATATATATATATATATATATATATACACACACACATACACACACATACATATACAATATATATAAACAGATATATATATATATATATATATATATATATATATATATATGTATGTATACATACAGATACAATATATATGTATATATATGCATATATGAAAATGCATATATAAATATATACATACATAATACATATGTGTGTGTGTGTGTGTGTGTGTGTGGGTGGGTGTGTATGTATACCTATACATATATATGACTGCAGTCCGCTCAGTGGAGGGACATCATCTCAGATCATGGGATTCGTGGAGGTTGGGCTGAGTATATTGAGCAGCTGTACCAGGTAGATCCTCTAGCAGTTAGCTTGGATGCAAGTGGTATCACAAAATCTGTGCCAGACCTACCCTTCAGCGAGGAACTTCCTACCCTAACTCAGGTTGGGCTGGGGTTTTCCAAACTGAAGTGTAGGAAAGCCGCAGGCATATGTAATATCCCTGCTGAACTACCAAAGGCTAGGGGTGAACCTATGGCACAGAGCTTGCATACAGTATTGACTGCCATCTGGCTGTCTGGTTCCATTCCCCCTGACCTGTTGAGGGGCGTGGTCATCCCTCTCAGGAAGAGGAAAGGGGATCGTTGGGACTGTAGCAACTACCATGGCAATACACTGCTCAGTATACCAGGCAAAGTTTTCGCCCACATTCTTCTGAATCGGATCTGCGACCACCTACTAAGGCACCAGAGACCGGAGCAATCTAGATTCACTCCTGGCAAGTCAACAATAGAATGTACTCCAGCGCTTGCAGCTTACACTGACCTCAAGGAAGCGTTTGACTCGGTGCATCGAGAATTGCTATAAGAGATTCTGGGGAATTCTGACCAGATTACTGGCCTATTAACAAGGCTATATACCAGCACTGAAAGTGCTGTAAAGTGTGGTGGGGGCCTGTCGAACTTCTTCCCTGTTAATTCAGGGGTGAGGCAAGGCTGTGCCCTTGCACCAAGACTTTTCAACACCTGCACGGACTGGATAATGGGCAGAGCTACTAATCAAAGTCAGTCTATGTCTTAGACCTTGACTTTGTCTGAGTCCCTGGAGTCACTGGTGGCACCGACCACAGGCGGCTCTTAATGCATTTAACAATGAGGCGAAGCCCTTGGGCTTAGAGGTCTCCTGGACTAAGACCAAGATTCAGGACTTTGGAAGGGCCTGTAAGGGGAACCCATTGTCGCTGCGGCCTCGCCCTTTTTATTGGAATTTGTTTATTGAATGAATACTTCAATGGATTCTGGAGAAAAACAATTCTTGTTGCTTCTTCCTTTATTCTCCATGACTGATGAAATACAATTTCTAAATGTTCATCCATATCTTCAATGTCCGTACTAATACGTAAAACTGCAAACAAAACAATGTAGAACGTAAAAACTGTGGCCACGTGGTCATATATACTATTAAACTTGTAATAATTCACACACTTAACTCAATTAAAGCACATCATTGAATGCTAACAAACTTATAAAACATAAAATTATAATAATAGGATGAATAAATTAGTAGAAAGAACGTACTTTACCTCCAAACCCATACAATAGGGCCTGGTGCTGTTAGGCGACCACAGCTGCAGTTGAAGTAAACAACCACGTTCCAATACCCGTCTATGTATTCAACTTTGAAACATAATCTTTTAAAACATTTTCATTCATCTTTACTTTCTTAATTGGGCTGCTACACTTACACCCATTCAGTCGATCATGCTTGCAGTGAGGACGTTGAAGCCACAGATAGCTTTGCATACCTTGGTAGTTTAGTCTATGTCTCTGGGCTATCAGACCAAGAAGACAGTAGACAGATTTGTCTGGCAGCAGGAGCCATGAACTCGATCAACAAGAGCATTTGGAGATGTCGGTACCTATGCAGAAGGACCAAGCTACGTGTCTTCAAGGCCTTGATACTGCCAATTTTGCTGTATGGAAGTGAAACCTGGATGCTATCTAGAGCCTTGGAGTCTCGTCTTGATGCCTTTTGCAACAAGTCTCTTCGCCGGATCATGGGGTACAGTTGGCAGGACCATATGTTCGACTGAAGGCTACACCATGAGACTGGCATGGGACCTATTACTTGCAACATCTTGGGCACCTTCCCTGTCGATGATTCTGCCCATCAGGTTGTCTCTCTGCGAGCCAATCCTGGGTGGAGGAGGCCCGTGGAATGACCTAGGAGGTCATGGTTTGGGTATCTCGACGAGACCTGCCATGAGGAGTTAGAAATGGGCCGAGGGCCCGCTTGGTGACTCATCATGAGGGACCCTCGTGGCTGGAAGCGAAGGGTGGATGCGGCCATGCGCCCCCGTCGGCGTTTGCTCCTTTGTAGTGAGCTGCTGCTATTTCTGCCTTTTTCGGCGACCCACACCCGCTCAGCTTCAACCTTAACCCCCATAAAAAGTCCCCGCGACCATTACAAGTTAGGACCAGGGCACGGGCATACTGACGGAGGCACTGTGGAGGACGATGGGGACGCCCTGAACATTTTTAGATTTGGAGGAGATTTGGCCCAAGGTAACGGTCCCGATGACCCACTCGAAACCTATGAGGTTGCCCTCATAGATAAGGCGATTTTAAAATGGCGCCCAAGATGGCGACAGCCAAGGCCGAGAGAAAATCTTCAACGGGGCATTTGGCGGCAAATTCCTCAGCTAGCCCATAGAAATAATAGTTATCGTTTACTTAAATTTATGTGGATTTTTCTTTATTAAACCTCCTTTTAATTTTCATTAACATGACAATCTACTGATAGATTTGCATTTTTAAAGAGATATTCAGAGAAGGCAGACGACTTTTAAGGGGGAAATGAGTCAATTTGTTTGCATAAATCTAGTAAGGTGGGGTCAACCACCTTACTAGATTTGTGCACAGGCATCGGCTCGTTAGCTACGGTCGGCTATCCTTCAGATAACTGCCGTTAGATTTTTGATTTGTGCTTTTCTTTTGTGAATTCTTACAATGAGTTTTTATTCGTTTTATCTAAGATTACCCCTCATTAAGTGTATTTGGGCTGTGTTTTTATGTTTTTCGGAGGTTTTATTGGATTTTGTTGTGTTTAACTTTAATAACAATTGTTTAACTGGTTTAATTTTAATAATAATGGTTCTGAGTTTTGCCTTTTATTTCGTTTACAGCTGAAGATTTCACAAATCAATGGCGTAATACGATAACTACACTATGGATATAAGATGGAAAGAAAGATAAATAACTTTTTATTTTGATGAACAAATATAATTGATAAGTCGCAGCACAGGTTTCTAATCTATTTAATTTACTTTAACGTTTCCTATTCATTAATAAGTTTAATTTACTAATTAATTAGTAATTAGTAATTAATTATAGTAGTTATTATTAATTATACACATTTTGTATTGTCTATATTTTGGTGAATGCTTTGGGCAAGAGACTTTGTTTCGCACATCTTATTCATGAAAGACGCTACCAAGTATAATACCACACAAGACATGTATCAATGACAAGTACTCTGTGCTGAAACAGGAGGCCGGAGGCCTAGGTCTCGTTGGCTCCCACGGCCCCGCAAACTAGGGGTAAGACACAGATAACCCCTACACCTTGATGATGATGATATATTTCATATATATCTAACATATATGTATATGTATATATACATATATATATATTATAAATTGTATATATATGCATATTGTCAGGGGTTACTTAATTTGATAATTTATATGTGTGCAAAAATATATTCAACAAATATGCAGATGGTATAGAAAATAAGTATATATCATGGAATACATAGTAATTATAGGTATGCACAAGTATGGAACAGCATGTACAGGTATGGTACAGTACACACAGGTATGGTGCAACACGCACAGGTGTGATTCAAAACGAGCAGGTATGGCATCGAACCTCACATCAAAGCTCTTAAGTATTTAAAAAAAAAAAAAAAAAAAAAAAAAAGTTGAAAAGAAACTTTATCATAATAATAAAGACAAGGTCAATTTGTGAGTTCTTATTTTCATGTTACTTCATATTCTCTTCATGTCATTTCACTTTTATTTGACAAACAAAGATCTAACATTCTTATAGAATTCAAAATAAAATTTTAATATTTATATTTTATATACACATAAACATATTTATTTAACAAATAAAACTTACTTGAAGTTGCGTGAATCGAAAACCGGAGCCAAGTGACCGACCATACGTGGGTTGCCTCAGACCTTAATTAAGGTGAGGAGTCGGAACGTTTCGTAGGTGGTAAACAAATGAACCCAAGAACGACAACAAACCAACGAACTACGAAACCACCACCTTATCCATTCACATAGCCCCTTATTCTAATTGAAATCTCCACGATTTCAGCTAAAGCGGGGTTTCGTTAGATAGTAAACATCTACCCAGGATATCAACACCTATACTGTTTTTCCTACTGATGTCTTCAATAGAAAAACTATAGACTTGCAGTGATAAACACCAGCGCATTAATCTACCGTTGCCGTTTCTCATGTTCCTTAGATAAATCAGGGGTTGCTGATCGGTTTGTAATATGAATTCTCGAACATATAGGTAATAATTAAACTTATTAGTTCCCCAAATTATAATGAGGCACTCTCTCTCAATTACAGTATATCTTCACTCTCTATCCTGCAGTGTCCTACTAGCATAGGCAATAGGCATTAAGGTGTCAACTTCCTGCAATAATATAACGCCTAATCCAGTGTACTAAACATCTGTTCCTAGATAGAAAGTTTTAGAGTAATCGGCAAAGTCAATAGTGGGGCATTAGTAAGCTTTTCTTTGAGGATTCTTATCCATCCAATATGTTCATCAGTCCATTATGAATTGTTACTCCTGAACATTTACTGGGGCCCGGATATCTGCAAAATTGGAAATAAATTTCCTATAAAATTATACAATTCCAATAAAAGCTCTTAAATGTTTTTTATTTTGGGGAAGAGGCATAATGATAGACAATTTTTCCCAAAGATAACCCTAAATATTTTATTTGTGAGCCCATGTTCACAGTCACTCCAATAATTTGGCAATGGTTTTCAAGTGATCAAATAATGAGGAATTGTGGACTACTATGTTATCAAAGTAGCATGAAACATTAGGTAACCCGGAAAGTGCTCTTCTCATAAGACGAACGGAAGTAGCGCAAGCGTTTTTAAACTGAATGGCATGGCATATTATCTGATTTCTTTACCAAGACCACTGGTGAGCAATATGGTGAATCTGAAGGTTCTATAATTTCCAAATTTCCTCCTCGAAAGGCTTTCACATGTTAAGAGGAACTAGGTAAGGTTAACGGTGAACAGGGACATCAAGTCAATTGAGTATCATGGGTGATGGTGTTAGTTAAACCTGGTTCATTAGAAATTGCATATCAATAATTAGAAAGCAAGGTGTTTTTTTTTTTCTAGAGCTTGTTTGGAAGAGAGACTAGTTGCCAGAACTATCAAGAACTGAAATGTCACAAGTATTACTTCCTTCACTGGCAGAAACTTTTATGCAAACTTGTGCAACTGTTGGAAACAGGATCTATCTTCCTATGTACTTTTTGAGCATGTTGATGTGATATAGTTTTGTTTTACCATGGACTTTTACAAGCTAATCAACACCATTATCATGGAATAAGGACCTTTCCACACGGTAAGTTTATTAGTAGACAAAGGGAGTAAGACAAGTACTTCGTCTCCAGCCTTTAAGACGGGACTTTACATTTCTGTCAAAGTAAGACTTAGGGAGTCTGCTACTGGTAGCTGCTTGTGATGATGCTAATTGAGCAGATTATTCAAGTTTGGATCTGAGATCAAGAACATACTGATATGTAGATTTTATATCATCGTCCAGTTCGTCCTTTGTCTATAAATCATGAAGCATTGAAATGGCGCCACGGACACCAAAAGTAGAGAATTTTAATAAATCATTTGGAATTTCCCTATAATCAAAAAGGAATATATCTATCCCAATCTTTTGGTTGATTGATGCAAAGTTTCTTCAACATTGCTGTTAGAACAGCGTGAAACCTTTTTACGATTCCATTACAACAGATGGTATGGGATTGTGTAAATAGCTTTAATAGACAGTAGTTTATTAATTTCGGTCATCAAGTAAATTGGGTACCACGGTCTGACAAAATTTCCTGAGGTAAACCTACCCGTGAGAAGATACTTACGAGGCACTGTGCCATAGTGACTGTATCAACATTCTTTAAAGGAATTGCCTCGGGGAAACGTGTCGTCATAGAATATATATGTGAGCGTCAAAAAAAAACCTATGACCTCGTTCTGATGGAGTTATTTTTAAATAGTTCACTAATGATTGACGTAGGAACTAAAGGAGCTTTTTTAACTTTGTCTTCAAAGGTCTTTTGGCAAATGTGAGATGACCTGCAAAATTTCTGCTCTTGGCACTTTATCACTTTATGAAAGGTCTTCCTGTGACCCAAAATTAAGGAATTATGTGCAATGGATAAAACACACTTTTTAAATATACTAGGCACCACTAGTTGTTTAGCTCCTACTTCGTAAACAACTTTGTTTTTGGTACAATTCTATAAGTCATACCGCTAATCTTCACAGATCTGTTTTTGATAGTTATAATGGTTTTAGGAT
>NC_061836.1:506034-521034 GCF_019202785.1 Penaeus chinensis
GACGGCACTGGAAAGCCCTAAATATTTCAGTTGTGTACATAACGGGTCGTAATCGATACATGGTAGCTTTGTTCGTGCCATTAAACTGGCAAACTTTAGCAATATAAATTTACCGTAACGGCCTACACTGGATATTAAACCACTTGTTCTAAAGCAAAAAAGAAAACGTAATACCATAACTGCTGCCTAAGTCCCATCATCACTTCTTAACTGGTGCGCTGAGCAGGGCAATCGAACCGTAAGGCCAACGGGCCGACTGTTGCACCCATCGCCCGATCAATCATCACGCAGGTCATTAGCTCGTCTCCGGCGCAGCGGCACGCGCGAGAGCGGGCAGCCCGGTCGGCCTGGGCGCGGCGAGCAGCCTCGCGGGAGTGACAAGCGGTGCCGTTTGCGTCTGGGAGGAATTAAAGGATTCCCTGAAAAAGAGCATGTCATTCTGACTGCTACTGGACGGGTGCTACTGATTATTATTATGTATCTATACATACACGCGCACACAAATGGAGCCTATTACCCATACGATATATGTGTTTATGTACACTTACACACAGATTTAGGTAGATAGAAGGATACACATATATGTATATCTGAACAGTGCACTCATCTCCTACCTCATCTTCCGTCTCTTGCCAAACATTTAATTTTGTATCCTTCATTACTTGACTCCCTATCCGTCTAAAAAACCCACGCCCTCTTTGCCACAAAACATAAGCATCAATCGCATACTCCTCACAGCAAGTCTGTTCACGTTATAATGTATAGACACGTATAACGCCAAAAAAGAAAATAATAAATGATAGTGGCGTCTTATATTGGAAGGATGTCGCAGGATAACAAAAAAGAATTAGGGGCAGGGTTCTTGGTATACAAATACTGTATACAAAATCTTAGAGAGCGAGTAATTTTAATGTATTAAGTAGGATTTTAATGCCGAGACATAGAAGAAGGTAGAAATAGGAGCCTGAGTTTGGTACCCAGGGACAGGTGAGAGAAATGAGAGGATAAATGGTAATAGTATTTAGCGAGGGCCAATCCTTCCTATCATATGTTAAAAAAAAAGGGGGGGGGGGAGGAAGTGGACACTGAAGTCGCCGTCCAACGTGAAAAATGAAAATTACTTAAAAACTAGCGCGACATTGTAAACATGTGGAAATTATTGGTAGACGAAGTGTTAGTTGCAACTATGAATGGTTAATGATAAAATTAAATTACCACAGAAGAATAAATCTAGTTAACTCTCGGCGACAAATAAGTCCTAGGCATTGACCCCTTCAATAATCAGTTCAATGAGATTATACAGGCGGTAAGAGATAAAACGAAGCTCCAGTGGTAACTAAACATCGTAGAGACTTGAAAATGTCAAGCAGAAGCAAATATAATTTGTAGAACAAACAAAGAATAAAATTGATTGTAAGAAAGATGTCATAAAACGAGACTGATGGTGTAAAACAAAATTGTACACAAGAGAAATCTAATGCAGTAATGTATAACTAGAGTAGAAAAATAATAATAGATTTCTAGGACATACAGCTATAACGCCAACCATGACCGCTGTAACCGCTGTAAATAGTTGTATATAGAAAATGAGACTAGTGCAACTAACCAATCTTTTCAACGAATTTTTCACTGGCGGTAAAACTCGAGAGCATGGAAAAGACAGCAATAACTTGCATGCATAAAAATGCGATACAAAGAATCTAAAGAACTGCCATAAGCCTTGGGGACAGACAGGCTTTCATAGTGGATTAGAAGCTTTTCATAAAGCTCACGAGAGCTGTGTTGTGTAAAACTCGTACAAAGATAGAACAGTGCGCATGAAACATCACTCACAAACCGACAAAATTACAATTCAAAATAATGTTAGGCATTTTACTTACACTTTGTACAGATTGTCAAGAGGAAATGCTTAAGAAGCTCGATTAAAGCGGAAAAGGGAATGAGACTTTAAATATCTGAGATTTGCACACAATATTGACATTCTTTAACTACTACACTTATTAGACGATTTGGACTCGAAAATATAATCACGTTTAAAAAAAAAAAACGCGCGTAGTAGTAGCCAATTTCCCCCTAGACCTTGGGCAGCTTATATAAACATCCTCCGAAGCTGAAATGAAGCGTTGCAGTGCCTTCGACAGAGATCGCATCATATTCCTGCTATTATGATTAAGAGGAAGGTTCTCCGGGTCATGACATATGGGGCAGAAACTTGGTTTACAACTTTAGAGAAAATTAGTAGGTGATCAGAGAGGAACAGAAAGGCTGAATTATCCGAAGTGATAGGACGGGAGCACCGCGGATTAGGGAACATACCAAAGTGGAACATATAGTTATGGGTATTGATAAAGGGAAATGGCAGTGGATAGTTACATATGCAGGAGACAGGTCGACAGGTGGGCAAAGAAAGTAACAAAGTGGGGAAGTGGGGTATACATACATACATACGTACATTATACACACACATATATATATGTATATTTATGTGTATATATATGTATATATGTCTATATGTATATATATATATGTGTGTGTGTGTGTGTGTGTGTATATATATATATATATATATATATATATATATATATATATATATATATATTACATACCAAGCTACGAACGTTTTCCCTGATTTCGCCCCATTAATTATTCAAGGGCTGGACTTTTCTTTCACGGTAGACGCTGGGTAAGTTAAGAAATAATGGAGATGATATATTCCCGAGAAGTCGATATTGATTACATCTGAAACCTAATATGGAAGAAAATGAAACCTCGTCTTAGTCATGATATTCGTCTGAGTTGACGGAAATTGAAATACCAGCTGCGAAGGAAGACAAGAATAATCTAATTTCCAAACCCATCACGAAAACCGGGAAAAGAAAGAGAAAAGACACTAGGAGTGAACAACATGGAACTATGATTCAGTGTTTACTCCCTGATTCGCAGTTGGGATTATCAGTGGTTATTTTTGCTCCTCATCTGAATACTGAGGAAGAAAGGAGAGAGTAGGATGAGGAGAAAAAGAGGAGATAATATTAGAGAGAAAATGAGATAACAAAGGGGATAGGAGGAGGAGGAGGAAAGACAAGTTGCCCGAGGTTGAAGATACTACTCAAGTAACGTGACTCTACGACTCTATTACTTGTACAACCATCATCATCCCTCGCTTATGGAAATAATGATGAGCATAATTCAAATTGCGCGTGCGTTTATATACTTCCGATTTTTAACAATATGTAATCATCCGAATAACTGAGCCTTTGAATTATGCACCTATGGAAGTTTCTGCCATCATTATCATACATAAAAAAATAATCGTCTAAACGTAATTATACAAAGACGTGCTTCATTTCTTGATATAGCCACGTGAGAGTTTAGAGTTTAGAGCTACTTGTAATTGTCATGTAAAATCTGCAAATGTTATTTATTTGACTGTGTTTAGTTTACTTTTCTTTTCCTTTGACATGGTGGCTCGCCTCGCTCTTATGCAGAAATATGTTATGCATGGTTTTGTTTAAAACCTGTAGGCGCATAACAAGGAGAGAACGATTCTCCTTTAAATATAGAAAAAAAGTTAGGTACCCAAACAGTCAACGGGACATTTGACTACATAATGAGTATTGCATATTCATTATTTTATGAATCATTACTCCGTGTTTACAAAACTTAACACCTTTTCAGCCCCCGGTGTAATTTTCTAGGATCTGTGTAAACAGGAAAGGCTTGTGAAAGAATAAGGTTCTCTGTACTTATTTATATGTAAAATTTTAAGCTTAGATGATCAGCTGCATATTTAGAAATGAAGTTGAAACAACCACACAGATATTCAAAGTTCAATTATGTGTTCAGTTTTCTATATTGATAAATCTAATTTAAGTTAACAAGGCCTTTTTCTGCTTACGCGGACACCGCAGTGCAATCAACGCTCTTTGTGGCCGAAAGAAAGCTAAAGCCACCGCAGTTTTGACACTGATTGGCACTATACTTCCCCCCCCCCCCCCCTCATCGGCAATCCTCACGCCCGCCCATTTTCCAGTTCGCGGAAGTGAAGGCTGCATTTTTCCGCAAGGTCCACCTTCCAACACACCGGCACATAGATCCAATTTGGCTGTTTTTCACGCTCCGTAATGGGATACCTTCTCAACCCTAATTCAATCGAGGAAAATTGCATATATCTTGGCTTTTATGCTCCATTCCTGTGATGAACTACAAGATTCATCGGCTGCCTTGGTGAAGAGGCGGCTGAAACTTCACCTTCCAGAAACCGTTTTCACCGGGTAATCTGCCACTGTGCTTCTCCGCTGCACATTAGAAACTGTTCTTCATCTCCCCTTTTCTGACTGCGACCATTACCGCACGTGGAACTAACAGAAAATAACGAAGAAGTTATTAATAGGAAAGCTGCAATTATGACTAGCATGCCAGTCTTCTTTATGTTGCTGCTTTTCCTGATTCATTTTAGTAGTACTCGATGTAGTAGCGGATTCTGTTACTAGCATTGGCATCAGTATTATCAGTTTTTTATTGTTCCATAACTGCTGTCGTTTTTATCATATATATATTTTTTATTTTTACCGTTGTTGATCATATTTTTTTATGAATGTCGTTGTAGTATCAATAACAATATGATGTTTATTAATACTACTTCCGCTGCTACAGTTATCATTGATATAAATATTATCATCATTGTCTTTATCATTATTATTATCATTATTATTATTATTATCATTATTATTGTTATAACATTTTTCATTACAATAATTTTACCTACGATAATGATGATCACTATCACTACATTTATTATTGGTAGTAGTAGTATCATTATTATCATTATTATTACCTTTACTGTTACTGTTAATATTATTATTTTCATCATCGTTATCATTACCATTTTCATTATTATCATTATCATTGTTATAATTATTATAATTAATAATATTGTTACTATAACTAATATTACATTATATTTTAGTTAATATTGTTATTATCATCGTTATTATTACCATTATTATTATTATCATTAATATGAGCATAATGCTTATTATTACCATTTTCATTATTAGTATCACTACCAATATTATTGTTATATTAATAATTATTTTCATTACTGTTACGATAACTATTATTATTGCTATTCTTGTTATCATAATAATAATAAAAATAATAATAATAATAATAATAATTCTTATTATTATTTTCATTATTATCATCATTCTTATTATTATTACTATTATCATCATTATTATTGTTGTTATTAGTATTTTTTATTATCCTCATTATTGCAATTATTACCCTGATTCCTTGCATTGTTATTCTTGTTGCCCTTGATATTATTGTTACTCTTATTCATTATCATAACTTTTATTGTTGTTATTATTATTATCTTGCTAATAATATTTGTTATCATATTACTTACTGTTATTGCACCCACCAATATTGCAATCATTATCATCATCTTGAATGATAAACAGCTAGTGATAACAAAAATGGTAGTATAAGCTTTATAATGATGAATGGTAATATCATAACTAAAGAAGATAAAACAAAGAAACGCATTTAATATCAACAGAGACAAACGGATAAGGGAAAGGATAAGTCGGCATTTACAATATACACAAATGCATGTTTCTTATGTTTATTTGTAATACACTGGAACAAGTAAATGTCAAACTTGCACAAGTATCATAGAATACAGAACAGTCAACTGTATCTATATAAAAAAATTATATATCATTTGAATATATAAGTGATAAAATAGCAGTCAAAATGGATAAATGCGATTGGAATTGATATTATTATTATCATCATACACACATATACAAATGTTTGTGTATATGTATGTATGCACACACACACACACACACACACACACACACACACACACACACACACACACACACACACACACACACACACACACACACACACACACACACACTTAATATACTTCCTCCGGTCTTCATTACGCTGAACACAGTATCTTCGACATTTTAAACAAAATGAGTAGACAATTTGTACATGTCGTTCCCGTGTTCCCTGCATTCCTCCCTCAACCTATCCCATGAACATGGGCTCTTGTCCGAGCTTGCAAGAGGGTTCCAGCACGGAGATGCAGCCTTGTGAAGGGATGGCGGTGTTCCATAATATTCACTCGCGAAGGATTTTCCTAAATCTATTATTTTAGTGCTCGAGTATAAGTCCCCCAGTCAAGGGGCAGCTGATATTACATATGTTTTCTCAACTTGGATTGTTAGAGAATTTTATCATACGCATATAATTTCCCCCAAAATATGAAGCTACTTGTAAACATGGGCTATATGATGTTTTACTATTATCTGTAAGTACTGAGGTTCATTGCAAGAAGTCAAAAAGCTTGTACTTTGCAAGAGGCTGCATCGAGAAGCACAGTAAGAGGAATGTAAACAGGTCCGGAGAGGATTTGCGAGCTGTTCGTCACTGTCATCTTCCTCCAGGGATTCTTAATGCTAGCTGCAGAATGGCGCTGGACTCATTCTGTTTTTAATGTTAATTTCGTTTGTTTATTTCTCGTTTACCTTAGTGGAATGGACAGAGCGCCTTTTAAAACAGCCAGATAGTAGGTAAACTATTTGTTATTATTTTGGAAAATTTTATATCAAATATGACGACTGTCTTTTCTGCAAAGAGTAACATTGGAATTTCCTCTCCGTTTGAACGACCTCGCTTGCAACGCTCCCATAACAATGGAACAGTGCCACACTAGATATGCGAAGGAACGGCAAATATTTCGCATTTATGACAAAACTTTTCCGTCCTATCATCTATATCACTTTTTTTCTTTCATTTATTTTGGAGGAGGGGATCTTCCAATAATAGCAAATGCACCTATACCTAAAAAACGAGACATGAACAAAAAAAGAACATTCAAAGGCCTCCTTCCTCCCCCCCCCCCTCTCCCCCCGTTTCGTTTCGTTCAAAGGAAGAAGAAAAAAGCCGAAAAACAGGAAGACAGTGCTTGGCTGCTTCTCACGTGCGAACACTATTGTTGTGCTCAACAGCCTCAAGGGAACTCGTGTAGGACGTGAGGCGGGTGGAGGGGGGAGGGGGTAATGTGAATGTGTGAGACGAAGGTCGCTTGATTAGAGGGAGATAGGAATTTAGGCCTTTTCAACTCCGAAGCAGAATAGTGTATAAGAAGAATATGGCTTGAATAAAAGGACTGGTTATCCAGTGTGACTTCTTCGTATAAGAAAATAAAATTATATTTGTTATTTATCTTTCAGTCTTTAAGTATTCTCAACATCTCTTGGATTATAATTTTTATTTAATTTTATGTTTTTTTTTTTTTTTTTTTTTTTTTTTTTTTTTTTTTTTTTGTAAATTACATGCCCAATACAAAAGTAAGTTCGCTTTGCTATTCAGTCTAATGAATATTAAATCTAAATGGCCGTCATTTCTCTTGGGGCTGCACGAAATGATTACTGTTTACAACCTTTTCCTTACTTTATTTCACACGAGGTCTGTAGTTCACACACACACATACAATCATACATACATACAAACATACATGTATACATATATGCGTGTGTGTGCGCGCACACACCCACCCCCACACACACACACCCACACATATATATATATTTCTCCCTTTCTTTTTCTCCCCAGATCCTCTCTCTCTTGAGTATATTTAATCTGCCTTTTCTTTTATCTCCCTCTTAAAATGACAATGGTCGGATGGGGATACTTATATATATATATATATATATATATATATATATATATATATATTGCTACAACTGCCGCCATTCCGTCTGTAATTGCCGATTTATCGTCGCGAAATCTTAAATTGGAAAACAAATGTCTTGACCCCAAACGACCTCGTTGGAGAACAAGCGATGCGACCTCCGCGCCACTTCTCAAGACGCTGCCCTGCGAACCTGCCAAGAAGGCCTATATAAGGGTAAGAAAGCCGGAAAAAAAACAAGAGTTGTTCAGCCATTGAACTGGGCAGCTCGGTCAACTATCCTCGCTACTACTCAGCTGTGACCTCAAGAATCTGGTGACGATATACTACAGGAAATCGTAAGATAGATATAAATAATAATTTACAAAAAGAATATTGATGGTGATTCTTAATTAAGGATACTTATTCATGGTTTTGTGATGGTTTACGGGTAATGTAAATATTGGTAATGGGTTGGTTTTGAGAAAATAAAAATAAAACATTACTTGCCTTTTATGCATTTCCATGAAAATAATATAAAAAATAAATAAAAAGAAATAAATACTAAACTAAGTAAATAAATATACAATTCTACTACGTGGATTTTAATAAACTAAATATATTCTAAGAACCTGGAAATATCATAATACATGAAGTATAAACCTATTGCATCAAACTTTATTATGGACTTGTAGTTACATCATTCCCCTAGAATAAGAATTAATCTCATCAAACAACTACATCCGTAATAAATGGGGGCCCGTCCGGGATTTTAATTTTCTTATTTTGATAATTCTTCTTTTATGCACCATCAAAATCTCTTTGTGTATGATCGTTGATTTTATTGCAGGTTTGTCAGGATAGTGTTACTTTAGATTTCATTTAGACTTAAAAGTGTTTACTACTGAGATAGTATTTCCTGCTAAATGAGTAATGGAGTACTTGGAACTGATCACTCCCGTCTTGCTTGACCTGTAATACTGTAGAAAATACGCGGATTCTCCATGTCAATATAGTAGCTAGATTAGTCAGGACTCTAATAATAATCACGCCTTGGCAGACAGCGTCAGTCCGACCAGGAATAAGGAATTCATCCGGATCTACTTAGTGGGATACTTAATGCCGTACTTTTACATTTAAAGTAAAATATCCGGATCTTCTCACAAGTTAATTAATACCGTAACCTTATTTCTCATAGAGACGAGTTATACAATTAACGGCTCGCTTTATCTTATCACGTTAACATCACCTACTTAATAAGGGTGATCACAAACAATCACTGTAATAGTGTTTATGAATCAGATTAGGGATTCATCCGGCGACATTAATACCGTACCCTTTTTTCTTTGTTCATGAACCGCGGGATTGTTTCCACGTACTTTCTCCTAGTTAGGCTAAGCAAGTCAAAGTGCTTAGAATTTGTTCTTGTTTCCGTCTGCTTCATTCATGGTATTTGTAAGCCATTATCTAACCTGGGTGTTAGTACGTCATTAAGTCAACTGTTCGAGATTAGCCTGTCAACTAACGTAGGGATTATTAGCAAACATTCCTGCAATAATTTCAATTTCTATTCTGCTACAAGTCGATCGAACAGTAACTTCTATTCAAATAATATTCCTTTTAATATGTCTACATTTAATGCTAAAGAATTTTGTGAAAATCCTACACTTGAACAATTAGCCGAACCTATTAAGAAAGATGATTGGCGCTTTATTGCTCAATACTTCTCGGTACCTCATTCGGGTTCAGCAACTAAGAAAGTAATTAAGGAACTAGTATTAGAAAATCTAATTCAAAGAGAATTACTTCCCTCTGAAGCCACTGATTCTTTAAACCCTCAAGATCCCGAACTGCTTGACGTTAGAGACACTTCCATGCTGTCTGATCAGAAAGAGGAGTCTTGGTCCACTGCTCGACTAGAATTTGAAAAGTATGCTTTTGATTTAAAACTTAAGGTAGAAAAGCAAAGATTAGAAGAAAGAGCAAGAGACAGGGAAATAGAAATAGCTAAACTTAAATTAGAAGAAAGAAAACTAGAAGCTAAATTAAATGGCAAGGGCAATAATGATTCTGTCATTAATGATACGTTCAACTAAGAATCTACCCCTTGTTCCTTCATTTCTTGAAAATGATCCTGATGGCTCATTCCGTAACTTTGAGAAAACTGCTTCTCCAACCTAAATTAAGCGGTAAAGCTGCCATCACCTTTTCAAATCTTGATTGCATTGATGATTATGAATCCATAAAACAGTCTATTCTTGATGCTTATGCAATCACACCTGACGGCTACAGACAAAAGTTTCGAAGTCTTACTAAGTCTCCTCATGGTACCTTTGCTGAATTTTTTTACTGAGAAGACTAGATTGTTTAACAAATGGCTAGATTCAACTTCAACTAAATCTTTCTCACAATTAAAAGCACTTCTTATTTTAGAAGAAGTAAAAAGAAAGTTACCCTTCGATATCCTTAAGCATATAGAAGATAGGGGTGAAACCGATCTCCTTAAAGCAGCACAAATAGCTGATTCATTTGCGCTTTTGAAAAGGTCACAGCTGGGTAAGGTAGACAAGGTTAGATTTTATGTACAGTCCTCCTCTGGTGAAAACCTTGGGAATGGTGGTAAAGCTGGCAAAATTGCACCATTAAACTTTTGTTCTTATTGCAAGCGAGCAGGTCATATCATAGACAAGTGCAAAGACCCAAAGTGTAGAAAGTCTGGTATAAATGTAAGACCATTCATAAGTCCAAGCATCCAAGCTTTTGAACCAAAACCAGTGGCAAGTGTGACAAATGTAAACTCTCCAGATCCATTCAGTGATTTTAAATATCGGGGAACTGTCTCTCTTGATTCAATGAGTAAATCATATCCCATACTCATCCTTAGGGACACTGGAGCTGCTCAAAGTATAATTCTAAAGTCTGCTTTACCTGGAATTGAGACAAAATATACAGGTGAAAAAGTTCTTGTTAGACTTGACTTCCAAAATTAGTTATAAACTAGCAAATATTTTTCTCACTTCTGATTTTGTATCAGGGGAAATAAAGATAGCTGTGACAGAAAATAATTTTCCAATAGAGGGAATAAGTTTAATTCTTGGATATGATCTAGCAGGGAAATTAGTGTACCCTACAATTAATGTTGTTGTTAAGCCTTTAACCTATAGCCCAACTAAAGAACTGGATCAGAAACAACCTCATATTTTCCCTGTGTGTGCTGTTACTCGTTCTAAGCTATATAAGAAATCTTCCTTAGAAAAAGAAAATCCAGTTGATAATTTGATCTCACAAGAGATCACACGAAGTAAATTAATTGCAGCTCAAAACGATGACCCCTCTCTTGCTAAATGCAGACATGTTGCCTCAGACAGTCTTAAAGATCAAAAGGTCCCTGGTTTTTATTATCATGACGGACTATTAATGAGAGTATTCCGTCCTCCTGAACTCCGTGCTTTAGATACATGGTCAGAAGTACATCAAGTTGTAATTCCGTTGTCAGTTCGGAAATCAGTCATGACACTTGCACATGATGGTTTAGCAGGTCACTTAGGTATTCAAAAAACATACAAGAAAATACTTCAAAATTTCTATTGGCCAGGTATGAAGAAAGATGTTACACTATTTATCAGGTCTTGCCATGTGTGTCAAGTTGGGGGAAAACCCAATCAAATAATTCCAAGAGCTCCTTTACATCCTATTCGAGTAGACTCAGATCCATTTGAAAGAATTGTAATTGACTGTGTAGGACCACTGCCTAAAACAAAGAAAGGGAACCATTATCTCTTTACAATTATGGATACTGCTACAAGATATCCAGAGGTTTACCCTTTAAAGAATATTTCTGCCAATTCCATTGTAAAATGTCTACTTCATTTTTTCACTTCATTTGGAATCCCTAAAGAGATTCAATGTGACAAAGGCAGTAATTTTACAAGTGACTTGTTTCAAAAAGTCTTAGAACTGTTAGGTATCTCGCAACAAATGTCAACAGCTTATCATCCCCAATCACAAGGTTGCCTTGAAAGATTTCACCAGACCTTAAAATCTATGCTTAAAAAGTATTGCTTAGAAACAGGGAATTCCTGGGATGAGAACATTCATTTTCTTCTGTTTGCCCTGAGGGAATGTCCACAAGAATCCCTTGGATATTCTCCATTTGAATTACTATATGGAAGACAGATTAGAGGTCCACTTAAAGTTCTTAAAGATCAGTGGTTTTCAGACTCTTCAGCTCCCCCTAATCAAACAGTGGCATCTTACATAGATAATCTTAGAGCTAAGTTATCAGAGGCAAGAAAATTGGCTCTCTCTAATCTTCATAACGTTCAAATCAAAATGAAGTCTTCTCATGATTTAAAATCACAAACTCGAGTATTCTCTCCAGGAGACAAGGTTTTACTGTTCCTTCCAATTCCAGGAAACCCTCTTAAGAGCAAATTCATTGGGCCTTATGTTGTTTCTCATAAAGTTTCTGATTACAATTATGTAGTTCAAACTCCTGATAGACGTAAAGATACCCAGTTGGTACATATCAACTTAATCAAATCGTATATTGACAGGCAGCCAAAGGAGGACTTTGCCAAAGGCAAATCTATTGCATGTATGATTCCTCAGGAATCTCCCATAACTTCTATGTCTAACGAGTATATTGAGGAGACTGATTACATAGAAATCCCAGGTCCTCATAATCCACATAACTCTGAGATAATAGCTAATCTTCATAAATATTTAAATTACTAGCCTGCTTCAAAGTTAAATGATGTATATCTAATACTGAAAGATTTTCCTCAGGTAACAGCTGATAACCCAGGGTTTTGTGGCCATACTCTACATGATGTTGAACTCACTCCCGAGGTAAGACCCATTAGGCAAAGTTCATATAGACTCAGTCCAGAGAAGAAAGCTGTTATGAAGAAGGAAGTAGATTATCTACTTGATCATGGTTTAGCTGAACCAAGTAACTCTCCATGGGCTTCACCCTCACTGCTAGTGCCAAAACCTGACGGTACCAGTAGATTATGTACAGACTACCGAAAGTTAAATAAAGTAACTATACCTGACTCCTATCCTCTTCCTTTAATTGAAGAACTTGTAGACTCGATAGGACAAGCCAAATTCATAACCAAAATTGATATGCAGAAAGGTTACTATCAAATAGGATTAACAGATAATGCTAAAATCATATCTGCTTTTATAACTCCTTTTGGTTTATATAATTATACAGTAATGCCTTTTGGGATGTGTAATGCACCAGCCACCTTTCAACGAGCAATCAATTATACCATTCAGGGTCTTGAAGGTGTTAAATCTTATTTAGATGATTTACTTGTTATCTCCAACTCATGGGATGTTCATATCCGTAGGCTACGCTCTCTGTTCTCCCGCTTAGACGAAGCTGGATTCACCATCAACTTGGCCAAATCTACTTTCTGCAGTGCCTCCGTGACCTACTTGGGACATATCGTGGGTCACGGACGAACGTTGCCCAAACAAGCAAACGTAGAAGCAATCCAGGCATACCCCACTCCAACAACTCGGAAATCTCTCATGAGGTTTTTGGGCATGGTGGGATTCTACAGACGCTTCTGCAGTAACTTCTCGTCTATAGCTACGCCTCTAACGGATATGACCAGCTCTAAGTGTGCTTTCCAGTGGACTTCCGAGTGCGCTGAAGCTTTTGATAAACTGAAGCTCTTCATTTCTTCGGAACCGGTGCTGAGAACTCCCGATTACTCTCGTCCTTTCAGTCTGCAGATTGACGCTAGTGGCCATGGTGTTGGAGCGGTGCTACTACAAGAGGATGAAGATACTCGGGTGATGCATCCAGTTTCATACTTCTCGGCAAAGCTGAAAAAACATCAAACACAATACTCTACTATAGAACGTGAGGCTTTAAGTTTGGTATTAGCCCTGAAAAAGTTCGACTGCTACCTCCATAGCCATCAGCCTGTGGTGGTGTATACAGACCACAACCCTCTAGTGTTCATACATCGGATGCAGAATCAAAATCAACGCATTCTTCGATGGTCTCTTCTACTTCAACAGTACAACCTCGTCGTCAAATATATCAAGGGAGTAGATAACGTCATCGCTGACAGTCTGTCAAGAGAATTTCCAACGTCGGAAGATTCCGCCGACGACCTCCTCGTTCGTCAGAGCTACCGAGGATTTAAAGGGGGAGGTGCTACAACTGCCGCCATTCCGTCTGCAATTGCCGATTTATCGTCGCGAAATCTTAAATTGGAAAACAAACGTCTTGACCCCAAACGACCTCGTTGGAGAACAAGCGATGCGACCTCCGCGCCACTTCTCAAGACGCTGCCCTGCGAACCCGCCAAGAAGGCCTATATAAGGGTAAGAAAGCCGGAAAAAAAACAAGAGTTGTTCAGCCATTGAACTGGGCAGCTCGGTCAACTATCCTCGCTACTACTCAGCTGTGACCTCAAGAATCTGGTGACGATATACTACAGGAAATCGTAAGATAGATATAAATAATAATTTACAAAAAGAATATTGATGGTGATTCTTAATTAAGGATACTTATTCATGGTTTTGTGATGGTTTACGGGTAATGTAAATATTGGTAATGGGTTGGTTTTGAGAAAATAAAAATAAAACATTACTTGCCTTTTATGCATTTCCATGAAAATAATATAAAAAATAAATAAAAAGAAATAAATACTAAACTAAGTAAATAAATATACAATTCTACTACGTGGATTTTAATAAACTAAATATATTCTATGAACCTGGAAATATCATAATACATGAAGTATAAACCTATTGCATCAAACTTTATTATGGACTTGTAGTTACATCATTCCCCTAGAATAAGAATTAATCTCATCAAACAACTACATCCGTAATAATATATATATATATATATATATATATATATATATATATATATATGTGTGTGTGTGTGTGTGTGTGTGTGTGTGTGTGTGTGTGTGTGTGTGTGTGTGTGTGTATATAAGTATATATATGCATATACATACATATGTATAAACACACTTTTATATATATAATATATATATACATATATATATATATATATATATATATATATATATATATATATATATATATATATATATTTAATGATCTCCATCCGGCCACTGTCATTTTAAGAGGGAGATAAAAGAAAAGGCAGATCAAATATACTCAAGAGAGAGAGGATCTGGGAGAAAGATAAAGAACAACTCACATTATGAAAGGGGGAAGAGCATAGATTATGGAAAAGGGCCGCAAAAAGGCTGAATATAAAAAGAACAAAGGAACGAAGAATGAAAAAGAGCAAAGAA
>NC_061836.1:531034-533534 GCF_019202785.1 Penaeus chinensis
TGGATATCAGAGGATTAGGAAAAGGTAAATCTCACTTAAATATTCCTTTAACTACGTTTATATGTGATTCATACATCATTCAGTGAAATCGATATGCATACATGAAAAAAATATATCTGTTAAAAATATTACATTTAATGTGATGTTCATGTTTGGTTCAAAAGCGAGATCAGGGTTCAGTGGGGTTTTATTTGAATGTTCCAGTCATCTCGCAAGCTTAATTATTATTCTTATTGGCAGGTTTGTTTTTCTGATGAGTCTCCGGGAGAAATACTGATGGACAGACGAAAATTTGTTAGAGAAGGACCACCCTGACTGCCAAGGTCATGGTGTAGTTTGAGATCTCTGCCATGGGTACTGGATGATTAGAGATTGTAAATGGTACTCCAAGTCAAGTCTGATATCATGACATCCTTGATAGACGTCTTCTGCCCCAACTTCGTGAGAGGTTCCAATAAAATGAATGTTTTTTCGTGCATGATGGAGCTTCATGCAACACAGCCAAAACTGTTAAAATTAATTTGGAAAATTATGGCATTAGAGTACTTGATTGGTCTGGAAAAAATCCAGATTTAAATGCCATAGATTGTATGGATAGATATGAAGGATAAAATAAGCTAAATAAAATGCACTAACAAATTTGAGCTAATTGAACGATTCTTAGGGTTCTTATGTCATACCTTTTTATGGCATAAGAACTCAGAAATCAGGGAAAATGGGGTCTGTGCATTCGAAGCATGTCAAGACGTGTTGCTGCTGTGATTAGTGAGCCTGTTCTGGTTACTAATACCATGTCATTTATAATGTACGCAAATAAAATTATGATATGATATGTCAGTACTTTATATATATATATATATATATATATATATATATATATATATATATGCACATATATGTTATATATATATATATATATATATATATATATATACACATATATGTTATATATATATATATATATATATATATATTATATATATATATGTATATATATACATATATATACATACACATATATGTTATATATATATATATATATATATATATATATATATATATATATATGCACATATATGTTATATATATATATATATATATATATATATATATATATATATATATATACACATATATGTTATATATATATATATATATATATATATATATATATTATATATATATATATATATATGTATATATATACATATATATACATACACATATATGTTATATATATATATATATATTTATATATATATATATATATATACACACACCTATACATACATACCTATACATATATATGTTTTATACACACACACACACACACACACACACACACACTCACACACACACACACACATATTGTGTGTATATGTATAAATGTGTATATATATATATATATATATATATATATATATATATGTATACACACACACATACATACACACACACACACACACACACACACACATACATATATATACATATATGAAAAAGAAAACATCAATAAGGCTGTTGTGTTTGTGTTACTAAGTACGTGTTACATATATATATATATATATATATATATATATATATATATATATATATACACACACATATATATATGCATATATATATATATATATATATATATATATATATATATATATATATATATATACACACACACACACACATATATATGCATATATATATATATATATATATATATATATATATATATATATATATATATATATATATATATATGCACATATATATATATATATATATATATATATATATATATATATATATTTATTTATTTATATATATATGCATATATATATACATATATATATAAATATATATATATATATATATATATATATATGCATATATATATATACATATATATATATATATATATATATATATATATATATTTATAACGCCCATAATATGGGTATGAGTGAAGATACAGAGCTACAAAGAGAGGATGTGGAGGAAAGAGAAAATGCCTCAGATCTCCGGGAAACAGCTGTTGCCGCGGCGCCTCCAAAGCGCACAATGGCCGAGGCGGATTTTATTCTCTCGCGTTCAAGTCTCCGCGAGCGTCTCAGCGAGGAGGAGGAGAATGGGGCCGCCCGAACCGCCCATATTCGCGATATGGGCGTGGTTCTGCCGAGATTTTCGGCCGGCATTGTCTTCCCTTCCGCCGTTCGAAGCGACGCCATTCTCGTAGATACGATTTTGGTTCGCGAGAATCACGGGGGGGGGGGGGGGGGTAATTTTGCTTGCACAAATGATGATTTTCTTTTTAATATAAAAAATGGGAAGAGGGAAGAAAATGTTTGTAAAGAAAATCACGGCAGCTAGCTTCATGGCCCACTCGGCAACTTGACTTCCATGGCGGGAAGAAGTATCTTATCCCCAAATTTAAAGTTTCGCCGAGCCTTTTACGGCGTTACTGCAGTCTGGAAAAAGTTGTGCTAATGGTAGGCGCCACTGG
>NC_061836.1:536034-538534 GCF_019202785.1 Penaeus chinensis
AATGCAATGCTGCGATTAAAGCGCTAATGGCATTATCAAATATAAGCCTTATGAAGAAAAGAAAGAACATGAGTGATATACATATAAGTAGAGAAGAGGCGTTTGAGCCAAAGGTAGTCTGTTGTCTAACATTTCCCCCTTTCCACACCTAGCATTAAGCATTGCCTCAGGTACATTTCTAATTTTTCCTTCCGTTTATCGATTTTATAAAGGGTCGATGTAAATATCTAAGTTCATTCACATTAATATTCCATGGTATCTGTCTTAATACACAAGAATACACAAATCTTTCTCGAGAGAGTCTAGGCGATGTAGCATCAACCGTGTTTCCCTTCCCTGATGTTACGTGAAAGGTCCCATTGCGTGACACGATCCTGGATCCCAAGAAGCGAGAGATAGAACGATGAAGGATGGTATTTGACACTCTATTTCTAATAAATTTACTTTTTACAATGTTTGATGATGTCCTGTAGCTACGATGAATGTATCTGATCGGCTGTTATGTATTTTTTTCCTGGAGTTACAATGAATTGTCAAAACGTAATCTTAATGATGAACGCTGTATCTATATTTACATCACTGTCTCTAGATATGATGATTGGTAACTGAAACATTTAGTAATGAAATCAGCGGCCTATGGTGTTATGATTCCCACAATCATCTCGAGTTTGACCACTGCACATTTTGTCTCTGCGGTTGTCATAAATCTTAAACAATATACTAACTTTCAATGTTACGAAGACGTATATCTTGCGCCGTGGTGAAAGGAAATGTCTGCTTTCTAGCGAGGTTGGACTGAAGTGTTTAAGTGTTGACGGTTCATCGAGTGCTTTTCTGATATGATTGAATGACGTTCTTACGTATGAGGTTTTGAAATCTAGAGCAGCAACTGCAGTTTCAAATCACGAATTCATATAACCCATCAATGTCATGGATGTACCTACAATATATTACAACTCTTGTTACTGTGGTTCCATTGCATTATATGTTAATTTAATTCATCATAAAATCTTGAGAAATGTGCAGTATTTATAATGATTCGGAACTAAAGACACTAATTACAGCTATATATAGCTTGCTCAATGACATCATCTGAACCCCCACTCATATAGTTTAAGCAACAAACCATTATTTTTTGACAATGGAGGAAATGCTGTTTCCTGAACCGTGAATAGCCGGTAGAGAACAGCGACTCAGTTCCCCTCAGGTGGCCAAAATTCCACCCATTGATCCCTTCCCTATTAGGAAGTAGTGTCATGCCAACCGCCGATCAGGGTATGTTTTAATTGGAAGGAGCACTGTCATATATTGTTAAGTTCTTTACTACGTTTATTTTGTTCAAAGCAACACTGTTGGGCTGCAGCAAGGGTGCGCAAACGCTTTTCCAACTAAATATTAACTTCAGAAACAATAGAGATCCTCAAATACCTCTGTTGGGATTGATTAAAACAAATTTATGTTTCTACACGTCTATACTGTCCTTTTATATCTTCATTTTTCCGACATTATACTTACAACTTCCTCTTTATACTCCTTTCCACTGGCTAGCATCTCTTCTTTGTGGCACAGCAAGTATAACCATCGTATCATTTCTTCTCTGTCTTTAGCTTTCATGTGTCTTTATTGCTTAGTTCTAGTAAATGGAATAAGCACTGTCAATTTAATACTAGCATTTAGGAAAGAAAACGGATACTGGATGGATATTTTCCACCCAGTTCATCAGGCCCACATCAGGATCAACAAAATTAGGGAAAATATGTTTTTGCGACATGAAATATAAAGAACACATTATTTGTGCCTCAAAAACATCGTAAAAACAACAAAATTTATTTTAAAAAAAGTGAAAAAGGAAGATATTTCAGTGACACAATCCCATTGTTGCAACTTAAAGAATATTGAATCTTTAATGTGCCTTTCATATTTTTCTAAAGTTTGAGGTATTGGTTGCCTCATATCAGTGTTATATGGTTAAGCGATAATCCCAGCTTATTTGCTGTTATGTTACCAGTTTATTCACATTCGTGTTTAAGGAGCGTGAGGATGTCTTCCGGAGATGTTAGGCTCTAGAGCAATATTTATCAAATAGGCGTGAGTTCACTGTATACGGCATCTTCAGAACCCAGAGTGCCTTTTTAACTTCAGTCTTACAGAAAGAAAAATTATAATACAGAACATTATGTCAAAATAATCCCAAAAATGTTTATTACCATTAACTTTATTTTTATATTAATTTTTGTGGTAGTATCCATCTGAGCTAAGTAAAAAAGTGTACCTTAAAATCACTTTCATGAACCAATTAATATTTTCAGCCATCATGCAGTTTTATTTTGGCTTAAGGTCAATTGAGCTTGCTTTAAAAAGTTTGTAATATTGTAAAACTTGCTAGGTTCGGAAATATCACCAAGAGGAGAGGAACCAAGAAATTAGACACCGAAAAAGAAGAAGCCCTTTGGAAATCAAAGGAAATCGTTCAAAGCATTTTACTATTTTTTCACTTCAG
>NC_061836.1:603534-606034 GCF_019202785.1 Penaeus chinensis
TATCCTGTTCAGCAATGATAATAATAATGGTACTACTACTACCAATATTAATAACAACAATAACAAAACAACAAAAATAATGATAATGATCACAATAGTAGTAATAGTAATAATTAAAAAAACTTAAAATGGTCTTCCTAATAGTCAATACTATTTACATTCATATTATTATCATCCTATTATCATAATAATCATTATTACTCCTACTATTATTAATACTATTATCATCACTAATAATCACATTGTAACTATAGCCATAATAACAACATTTCTATTAACGTTAACGCACATATTTCATTGGCTCTCCCGTTAGTGCTGCCCACTGTGTGACAGTGAAGTACTTCTGCTATATTCTTATCAAAATTACCATCCCCTTTCTTCTTCTGTCGTGGGAATCTACCAAAGAATGCATCAGATATCACATGTATTATCTAAACAATACTATAATATGCACTAAATGTACACCTTTAATCTAATTGCTCGCCAGCACTCTTGTGTTAAGAGTTTTAATCAAATTCAATTAGTTTCTACTTCATCATATCCCTCTTTCCAAGACTAATTGTTGATGGGTTTCCCCTCGCTAGATTTTTAACATGTGTCCCCATGCCAAGCCTTTCTGGGGCAGAAATGTGGGACCTAAACAGACAGAGGGCGAGGGAGAAACGCCGTCCTGATGGATCGAAATTGAGCACTTGATGAAAGGGTCGACTCCTCCTCGGCGACTCATTAGACCGATGCCACGGGCTTTGGGACTTTGTTTTGGGTCTAATACAGGCAAGCTATTCTCTTGGGGAACGGGAAGATATTGCACCTGCGGACGGGTTTTTGCTGTTAATGGTGCTGTTGCTGTTGCAATTATTTAGAATGTATGACAATTATACTTTAGTTACATTCATATTCTAAACTACCAGGATGAACCTTTCACGTTCGAGATAAAAATAATTAAAAATGTATGTTTCCTGTTAGAATATACCAGATTATATTTTCTTACTCTTGAAAAAAATTGCTTATCAGATGTAACCCTTTCCTTTTCTTCTATAATTAGTGACTTGCAGACAATCACATCTACACTTGTTCGAAAGCACGGTCGCCCCTTGCCTTCGCCCATTCTTCGGCCGAACACGCCCTTCCCGAGCATGACTGGAAGCAACGCCCACTAGGAGAGGCTGGCGTGAGGCCGGCGCCTACAGCCGTTCACAGCCTCCGTGGCCATCTCACCTTCCCTTTCCAGGATGAACTTTGCACCTCCAGAACTATGGCCCGGAAATTAGATTGATTTCCAATGCTCTTTCAACCTCCTTTTCGCTTTCTTCTTCCATTTTCTCTGGGTTGCAACGGAAAGCTTCTGCTTCCTTGTTGCCTTTGGTAGCCGTTCAAACACGCAGGATTATGATTCATACATTACAGGAAAAAATTATGTGTATATGTAATGTATTTGCCATTACACTGGCAGCTTTCATTTATTGAAACACAATATGAATAACTTTATTTGTTAAAATACTACTCAATAAGTTTTAAATATCCTTTCTCATATTGGAAGAACTATTATGCTTATCCCTGTTTGTTTCTTCCGTTTATCGGTAACGAGTTCGTAACAGTAAAATTGTGTGGACATTCAGAGACCTCCACTTCCTCTTTCTCTGCTAACACTGCTCTCCTAGTTAGTCGCACTTACAGGATTAGCACATTTACAGGTAGTGAAATTATCGCTTAACTTCCTGCAGATGTATACATGCATATATTTTTTTTTTCACAGATGATCGTATGATATTTCGAATATGCCTCGTGGTAAAGGTAATAAAACCTAACTGTAATGTTACAAGCGATTCTACGACATGGCGCTATAATATCACATCACTGCTGAGGCTTGGTCTGTTCACTGTAAATAGATAAAAGGGAACAACTGAGCACAATGCAAGGACTCTCACTAACAACAATTTGAAACGATAACGAAGCACTGTTTCGGAAGAATGCACTGGTTCATAGATTGCTACTGTACCAGTTTGGTCAGCAATGTTCTGAAAGTTATGGACTTTTCTTCTCACCTTTGTAAACATTCTTAAGTTATTAAAATCTACTGAATTACTAAGAACATAAACAGTCCGTAAACACAATCTTTTAATCAAATCAAATAATCATATTCTGTTACTTTGTACTTATCACTTACTTTGGCTATGATGGGCCATCACAGTATGAGTGATGATATATTTCTATATGGCAGACAGGACGCCGATAAAAGGATAATCCTGGACCGGTACTTAAAAGAAGTCCTAACTCTTACGTTGTCGTCATAACCTTAGAAATCAGCGGACATTCATCCTCAAGAGGTTTAAGGATTTGTGACATAATCATAACAGTCAAGATGGTCGCTGATCTACATTTTCGTCTTAGTAATCCTCATTACTTTTGTTTTGAAAGTTTAAATTTTAAATACTGGGCCTGAAGCCTTACGAAGAGGAAGTAGCTCCGACATCCACCAACTCCTTTATAAGCCATCAAG
>NC_061836.1:611034-613534 GCF_019202785.1 Penaeus chinensis
AATGATCGAGAAAAAGTCACATCTAAATTCATAAGAACTGATAATTAAGTGACCCACAGGCCGTCGTATTCACACTAAGCTCCCCCCCCCCCCTTCCGCCTAACTAGCACAACGGTAAGTAAAACAAATGCATGAAAGAATATTAACAGGTAAGCTACAGTCATATCGAGCTCCTTTATCCTCTGCGTGCTTACCACTTCCAAACCAGAGATGGAGGGAGTCACAGACAGTCTAGATAGATTTTTAGCTTATAATCGATGAAAAGGGAAATACAACAGGAATAAACATTATAATATTGCTCACTCCGTGAGTAAATATTCAACAAATTTGTTCATATTGTATTGTAATAAATTAAAGCTTCCAATTTTATCGAAAAAAAACATTATAAAACGTACCTTAATCATTCCTTTAATCTATGCAGACAGTAAAAGCATACATTAATTATTACATTCTCATAAAAGTTGGGTGATATTTCCTTGTCTGCACTCTCGCCAATCCTGCGTGTCCGAACAGGTACCAAAGGCAACAAGGAAGCAGAAGCTTTCCGTTGCAACCCAGAGCAAATGGAAGAAGAAAGCGGAAAGGAGATTGAAAGAGCATTGGAAATCAATCTAATTTCCCGGCCATAGTTCTGCAGGTGGCAAACTTCATCCCGGAAAGGGAAGGTGAGATGGCCATGGAGGCTGTGAACGGCTGCAGGCGCCTGCCACATGTCAGTCTCTCCGAGTGGGCGGTGCTTCCAGTCATGTTCGGAGTGGGTGTATTCAGCTAAAGAATAAGCGAACGCAAGGTCAAAGGAGGCTTTGGGACAAGCAGAAAGATAAGCATTCGGAATTCACTAATTATACAGAAAAAGGAAATGGCCGAAACTGTTTAATAATTATTTTCAAGCGCTGGGAAAGACTTTCTAGTATTTCCCAATAGCACAAATACATTTTAATAAATCCCTTTTTGAACGTGAAAGGTTCACCCAGTAGTTTTGAACACAAATGTGACAAACGCTTTGTACCAAATGAGGACATTTCTTAATAATTGCAACAACAGCAACTAAAAGGTCAGCAAATGCAGCTCTTCCTATTTCCCAAGAAAATAGCTTTAGTGTCTCAGTCCCAAAGCAGCCGACAGCGGCCCTGGAAGCGGTCTAATGAGGAGGAGTCGACCCTTTCATCATCATGTGTTCAATTTCGATCCATCAGGACGGCGTGCCTCCCTCGCCTTCTGTCTGTCAGGACCAACATTTCTGCCCCGGAAAGGCTTGGCATGGGGACACGTATTAAAAATCCAGCGAGGGGAAACCCATCAACAGTTGGTCTTGGAAAGAGGGGTATTATGGAGTAGAAACTAATTGCATTTGTTTAACAGTCTTGGTATAATAGTACTGGTGAGCAACTAAATTAAAGGTGCATGGCTTGTGCATGTTGTAACAATTAATTTATGAAACAAAATGGACTGCAACAATAATGGTAAAGATATCCACAGCAAGGATGTTCTGAATGAAAATCCTTGTCAATAACAAAAATAGTATTATGATTGTTACTGTTCTTTTTTACCGTTTCCGTGAACAACTGAAAAAAAAATTGCTGCAATAAGAACAGGAAAGCATAAAGTAATCAAAATTATTATATGAAAACCAACATTAACAAAGGTAGAAACAAACGCTGAAATTTTTCTTAAGAAGATAGATATTAGTCATACAAATAATAAATACAATAAAAACAGCCACAATGATAATCACATTATAACTCATATTCAAATCATTGACCTTGATATAACACTAATCAGCAGCGATAAACTGAGATCAGTTGTGATAACAATTGGAGGAACAACAATAATATTGTTTCTGTTATTTCAACCGAAGCGCTGACTGTCCAATGTTGAATCAACAATAATGAAAATAGAATCATTGAGAATAACAGTAATAATAGAAGTAGTAGCAATCGTAATGATGAAAAGTAATAATGATAATAACAAAAATAAGCTGATATTAATAATAATATTGATAAAGTAATGAAATAATAATGATGATACCGATAATGATAATGATAACGATGACGATGATAACGATAATGGTAATAATATTTATATCAATTGCAGGAACAGCAATGATTTATGAAATATCCGATACTTCAGTGCAGACGTATTGACTAAATTCCTTTTGTAATTTCATTAAATGCCCAGTCGCCTCCAATAATATTGATCCACTCTGGACAGAGAGAACATGAGGCCCCCCCCCCCCCCCACCCTCTCTTACTGTGTGGCAGTAACAGTCCAAGCGATTGTCGTTACTGTCTGAGCAGCAACTGGGCAGCTATTCTATGTAACTGTCGTATCGTTCACTAGATAACAGAGAAAGCTTGTGAGCTATGACTAAGGCCACGCGTAGACGAGGTTGTGCACATGGATAATAAATGCTACAAAACTAATTCCTGTTTAATATCAGTAAGGAAAGGCTGCTCCCCCCCCCCCCTCTCTCTCTCTCTCTCTCTTCGTTCACTCATTA
>NC_061836.1:618534-621034 GCF_019202785.1 Penaeus chinensis
TTGAAAATAAGAAAAGGAATTGGCCAAAATCATTTATATGGGAAGGAGCAGCGATATAAAAAAGTACAAATATGCATGCATGTATATATGTGTGTGTGCGTGCGCGCGCATGCGTACGCACACACACACACACACACGCGCGCGCGCAATATATATATATATATATATGTATATAGTCATACATAAATGTATATATGTGTGTGTATGTATACATATATATGCATATATGTACATATATATTATATATACATACAAATATATATCTATTAATTTATAAATCTGTCACACACACACACATACGTGTGTATATATAATATATATATATATATATATATATATATATATATATATATATATATATACATATATATATGTATATATATATATATATATATATATATATATATGTATGTATGTGCATATGTATATATACATATGCACATGTATATATACATATGCACACACACACACACACACACACACACACACATATATATATATATATATATATATATATATATATATATATATATATATATATACATATGTACACACACACACACACATATGTATATACATATAAATGCATATGTATACAAGCATACATACATACATATATATATTTATGTATACACATATATATACAGACATATATCAATGTACACACGCACATGCATATATACACATATATGTATATGCATATGTCCATGTTTATATATACATACATATGTATATGTACATATATACAAATATATGTATACATAGTCATTTATTTATATGTATGCATATGTGTATACTTGTATATGTATATATGTGTGTGTATATGTATATGTATATTTATATATATATATATACATATATATATATATATATATATATATATATATAAACACGTATAATATTTGTGCATATACATGAATATCTGTTTATTTATATATTTAAATGTATTCGTGTTTACTTAGAAACCAACGTAGAAGTATGCAGGTATGTACGTATATACATGCATTTATACACACATGCATTTATCTACAGGAATACGAGTAAACATACGTGTTTTATGAATGTTTGTATAAATAACTCAGTTTTAGGCTGATCTTACATGCTACATTAAATATAATATATTGACTTCCTACACATTGAGAAACGAAAATCACGATATTCGAAAAAAAAAAAAAAACCCCCTATGTTTTTGACAACAAATCTCATTTTATACGTTTAAGGTGCATTTGCATTCGGTAAAATGCATTCAGACATTTTTCGTTATTTTTTTTATTTTTTTATTATCATTCTTATCATTATTATTATTATTATTATTATTAGACAGCTGCACAGACCAGTCGGAAAGCTCGACTTGAAAGCATTTATATATATATATTTTTTTTTTTTCGAAAGAACTTTAAAGCACTACATGAAGTCGAACTACTTTAATTAATACACACACACACACACACACACACACGCACACACACACACACACACACACACACACACATATATATATATATATATATATATATATATGTGTGTGTGTGTGTGTATATATATATATATATATATATATATATATATATATATACATAATATACATATACAATATGTATAATATATATAACATATATATAGATAGAGAGAGAGATATAAATGGTCGGTAATTTCTCGGCAATAAAATTTTAAATATAGGAGACTTTCGAGTCATCCCGTAATATTCAGAAGAAAATACTAAATTTTTCATAATATTAATTTCCTTTATAGGGGATTTTCGAAAGTTTGATTTGTTAATGGGTTTACAACAAAGGCTACAATCCTCTATTGGATACTACAAGTTCTCTGCCGGTTTTCTTATTGCTTTCAACCCATGAGAAACGACGCGAAGGTAACTGCTTGAATTCCAGCCGGGCGTTAACTGCATCCAGCGAATCTAATGGATAAGCTAAAGCGCCACAGCAACCAGCAGTGTAGCTTTATGTTGACCGAAATTGTGTTTGGCGGAGATGAGGATGAACGCGAGGCAGTCGCTTTGGTGGACTTTGGTAAAATATTTGATGAGAAGCTCATCTCAAATGATAACAATTAGGAATGTAATAATGATAATAATGATGAAAGTATTAATAATAATAATGATAATAGCAATAATAGCAATATTAATGATAATCATAGAAACAACAATGATGATATTGATAACAATATTAGTAACAATAATAACAGTAATAATGATTTATGATTTACAACAATAATGCTGACGATGATGAATAAACGATAGTAACAAATATAACAATTACCATGATAATTAACAATTATAACAATTATCATGGTAATTATCATTGTTACTAATTATCATTAAAATAAAGATAATAGTAATGATTATAACAATAAGTTTTAGAATTATCATCATTATTGTTATTAACATTGTTATTATTATCATTATCATTACATTTTCATCCTTTAATAATAACAACAAAAATAATGATAATAGGAATAATGATAATTATCACTATTAATA
>NC_061836.1:626034-636034 GCF_019202785.1 Penaeus chinensis
GAATTTATTTCGTTAAACAAAGACAAAGCTCTCTTAGACATTTATTACTTAGATGTTCGTGGTAATTCTTTAGACACCTATCGAGTTTTATTTTTTTTGAATTAGTTGCATTCCTCTGGCATCATCAAGAGAGTGCTTGGGATCACTTATGTTAAAATGCACATTGGATACCAGCGTCTAGAATCACAGTGATATATTTATTAAGGCAAAGGATAAACTTCATATCCATATACGTGTGTGTGTGTGTGTGTGTGTGTGTGTGTGTGTGTGTGTGTGTGTGTGTGTGTGTGTGTGTGTGTGTGTGTGTGTGTGTGTGTGTATATATATATATATATATATATATATATATATATATATATATATATATATATATATACACACAATTTCCAGTCGGATGTAGGGGACAGAATCGTAGAGGAATTTGCGTAATAAGCCAATAGATGAAACAGTACTGTAGCCAGTTCCTTTGCCAAGAACATACAATCACGCACACAATCACACACAAACAAACATACACATACACACACACATATATAATATTCATATATAAATGATAATCATATATGTAAATATATACAGATACAAATAAAAATATATATACATATATATCTATTCATATACATATACACACATATATAAACTCACACGCATACGGGAACAGACACACGTTATCGTTATTTTTCCACTGTGCAGTATCGACTTCCCAATATATTGTTGTGCTGACTGTACCGTTGCAATGTTGAAACTCGATCTCAATCACATAAGGTCGCTATTTTTCTGGAAAAAGCAATAATACGACTAATTCCTCAACCGCAGCCGTCATACACAACCTGTAAACAATGGGGCTGATTGGGGCGGCCGGACAGGTCGACGCGGGCGATAAAGCCCCGACGTTGTTTACTTCCCTCAGAGTGGGAGAGAGAGAGGGAGGGAGAGAAGGAGTGAGAGTAGGGAGGAAGAGAGGGGGGGGAGGGAGGGAGGGAGGGTTGGAGGGAGGGAGGGAGAGAAAGAGAAAGAGAGAGAGAGAGAGAGCAAGTGAGAGAGAGAGTGAGTGAGTGAGAGAGACAGAGAGAGAGAGAGAGAGAGAGAGAGGGGGGGGGGAGTGAGTGAGTGAGTGAGTGAGTGAGTGAGTGAGAGAGAAAGGAGGAGGGAGAGAGATAGAGAGAGAGAGAGAGAGAGAGAGAGAGAGAGAGAGAGAGAGAGAGAGAGAGAGAAAGGGAGGGAGAGGAGGAGAGAAGGGAGGGAGGGAGGGAGCAGGAGAGGGAGGGAGGGAGCAGGAGAGGGAGGGAGGAGGGAGCAGGGATCAGGGAGCAGGGAGCAGGGAGAGAGGGAGAGAGGGAGAGAGAGAGAGAGAGAGAAAGAGAGAGATATTACACACACACACACACACACACACACACACACACACACACATATATATATATATATATAGACAAACAAACACACACACACGTGTGTGTGTCTTTATATATACACATACATATAATATATATATATATATATATATATATATATATATATATATATATTATAGAGGAGGAAGGGAGGGAGGACACATATATAAACAAACAAACACACACACAGACACACACACGTGTGTGTTTTTATATATATAGCACATACATATAATATAATTATATATATATATATATATATATATATATATATATATATATATATATATATGCGTGTGTATATATACTTTAAATGTCACAAAAGAACAGTAACAGTAACAACAAAAGACTTCACAAAGCATCACCAACTTCATAACTTTTGTCTCTACTAAAGCGGTAGAGATTTATTTACATGATAGGGATGTGACAAAAATCAGCAAAATGGACGCAATTTCCTCTCCCTTTACTGCATGGCGACAAAGTATATTATATTTCTTGTGTAGCAGCATTAATGTAAGGTTGCGCGCATGTCATGTATGTCTGACATTTGCAGCTTTTATGCTCGTCATTTGTGTTTTATGCGCATATCCACGTCAGATTTGTCAGTACTTTGAACACAGAGTAGGTCGCGATCCGCTCAACGACTGCCTCTGCCGCTTCTTCAAACCGCTTTAGTACGTGTGCTCTCCAACATTAGATTAAAGTGAGAATGCAATTGTTTTAAATATGTATATATTGCACTGAATGCATGATAATGAATAGCAAAAGAGTGAGGGAGAGAGAGAAAAATATTAATTGCTCTATGAATTGATGTAGCTATATCACTAAATCTGTAATCAGCGTCCTGTAATATTGAAAAGGCATCACAATTCACTAAAATGTCGCCATACGGTTTCGGTATGAATTCCCGAACACGCAAGGTTATCTAGGGTGAATATGAACAATTCAATTCAAGTCCATAATGGAACTCTTAGATCTATGGCTATGGTCTATCTTGCTTAGCTATATAGGCATTATTGTATTTTTCATAATCTTATTATAAACATTATCATGACCATTATTATCATTATCACCATTGTCAGCAGCAACAGCATCACTTATCATTATCCTCATTATTATTTATATTACCATTATCATTCCTAATATTATTGCTATTAATGATTATCAATTATTATTATTATTATTATTATTATTATTATTATTATTATTATTATTATTATTATTATCATCATCCTTATCAAAATCAATATCATGATCATTATCATTATAATGATTATTGTTATTATTAGCATCATTGTTGCCTTTATTATTATCATTATGGTTATCATTTTTATAACGATCATTATTAATGATGATATTGTCTTTATCATTACTATTATCATCAGCCTTACAATTAGCATTATCATCACTGTCTTTGTCCTTAGTAGCAGTGGTATTAATGCACCTCTTGACCCAAAATACGAGGAGCTGAGCTGACCAACAATGAAAGAAAGTCTCATCGCGAACGCGGATTCCCAAACTCTCAAGTAGAGCGGCTTAACCCGTATCCTGCTGATCCTCTCCTCCTCCTCCTCCTTTAAGCTCGAGTCACTTCCTTCCTCAAGTTAAGCAGAGAGAGGAGTGCAGATAAGTCCTAATCTCGTGACCCATTCTGCCTGAGCTCTGACCTGATTTTCTGCCTTAAATATTCTGTTGTTTTTTTTTCGTGTACTTTCGTTGGACAAATTGATGCGGATATTTAGTGGTGAACTATGTTTCCCTGTTTGCTTAGTACATGTATTTGTCCATCGGTTCTATCATGCGCTTCTATCTGCACGTATTTTCACATATTTAGACATACGTAAAAATATTTTTAAAAAATGCATACATTCATATATACAATGTCAATAGTATGTTTTCTCAACAAATAATCAGCAAAGAAATTTTAAAATCTGAATGGAAAATATCTAGCTATACTTTGTGGTAAAACGTTTACTTACGTCAAGTATAATAGTCAGGCATAATTTTGGAATCATGAAATGAAGAATCACCAAGTACTGTGATGAAGATCGTTAATTATGCTCCGAGATTACTTAAATATAATTATTACCATTATTCAACAGTCATTCATTCTACTGCTGGACTTCGGCCTATCTCAATTCATTATTAAGAGTTTATTTGATAGTACCATCCTTGCTTGACTGGATGTCCTTCTTTATCAACAACTGTTCAGCGCGCTATGACTTAACTACTGGGCCAAGCGGAGGTTCTTTTATATATCTGTATGTGTTTGTGTGTGTGTGTGTGCACACATACATGTGTATATCTATGCACACAATTATATATATATATATATATATATATATATATATATATATATATATACACACACATATACCTAACACACACACACACATACACACACTCACATATATATAAGTAAATAAATAAATATATATATATATATATATCGACTGGTGTATTTATATGTTTGTATACTCCTCTCTCTCTACTCTCTCTCTCTCTCTCTCTCTCTCTCTCTCTCTCTCTCTCTCTCTCTCTCTCTCTCTCTCTCTCTCTCTCTCTCTCTCTCTCTCTCTCTCTCTTTCACACACACACACACACACACACACACACACACACACACACACACACACACACACACACACACACACACGCGCGCGGACCTAAAAACCGACAAAGGGAAATGTGTGCAAAGGCTTAAAGCAACAAAAGTACGGTATCTTTGCTTCTGCACGAATTCCTCTAATTAACGATATCGTTTGTTCTGTCGACAGCTGTATGCTTTAAGGAAGTATTTCTTATCCGATGTATTGAAACTGGGACGAAGAAAATATGTGGGGATATAAATAATTTATATCTATTCCTGTATCAAAGATCTATAATCAGTAAACGTAGGTCAGAAGATAAGTGTAGTTGGTCCAGAGAAATTCACTGTATCATAATGTCATCACATAGTCATAAGTCGATTACCACCAGCCATCACTTTCCCAGCACATCACTAACGAAACAGATCTCATTTTAATATCAGAAGTATTCGATTTCCAAAAGAGATACAATGCCACATATACTCGTACACCGGTGTCTCGTGCGAACAAATGCCAGCAACAGTAAAACCCCCATTAAAGGATTGTTGTCGCATTGAAAGAGGTCTTTTGAGTAGTAAAAGACGAAACACGGCCTTGGGAGACAAAAGGACATAATTCCTATTATGGCGTTGTCTTTCCCTGTCCCTCCCTCTCTCTCTCTCTTTATATATATATATATATATATATATATATATATATATATATATATATATATTTACTTATGTGTATAACACACACACACACAAATATATATCTGTGTATAATACGTATATATACATATATATGTACATATATACATGTATGTATGCATATATAAACACATATGTATATACACATACATACACAAATATGTATGTGTATAATATATATATATATATATGTATATATATGTATATATACTTATATAAACACACACACACACACACACACACTCACACACACACACACACACACACACACACACACACACACACACACCCACACACACACACACACACACACACATATATATAAATACATATATATATATATATATATATATATATATATATGTGTGTGTGTGTGTGTGTGTGTGTGAGTGTGTGTGTACATATGTATATATATGTGTATCTATACATATACATATATAAACAGTATATATATCACATAAATATATCATATGTACATATGTGTGTGTGTGTGTGTGTGTGTGTGTGTGTGTGTGTGTGTGTGTGTGTGTGTGTGTGTGTGTGTGTTAAGAGAAAAGGAAAAAGAAATACAAATATGAAGTGCGAGGCTGTGTACAAAAATATTGCATATTTGCACTCGCGTAAATAAGAGCGGTCGTTTGCACACTTCTGCAAACTCCAACTAGTTAATCTACTTTAAGACCTGTTGGAGTGCGTAAAGACCTTATACAGGTGAGTCTTTCAGAAGAGTCTTGAGATGACAATAAGGAATAGCCCGCATATATTTTCCTGTCAACAAACACGTTGGGTACATTGTAACCATAACAACGGTTAATTACTATATAAACGAAGGCCAGGGTGTCATGACAGCATGTTCGCCTAAATCGAATCATGATCTTTTCATCGTTCTATTTACTGTTCAACAAAGAAATCAACGAGGATTGTGGGGTGAATACTGAATGAACGTTTAATAGCTTAGTACTATCTCTTCTGGCTCAGTCGCTGGAAAGGAAGGTTATTGGGGGAAAGTCTGAAACCAATTCTTATATGAATTACTCTTCACAAATGAAATATCCATGAATCTTATTTTGTTTAGATACATGTTCGGATTTTCACAAAACTTGTCATCACTTCATATGACCTGTTTCCTTTTCTCGATACATTTACCCTTGTAGAGCTACAAAGGGCAGGCAATCATATTGATTTTATACTTGATCAAATCACATATGCCTTTATTCGTAGTACTGTGCTATATACCATAAAGCACAGTGATTGATTATCCTCCACGTCGATTAGTAATTGACAATAAATTATGATGGTAATAGAAACAGTAAGTTTGGCAACACACGTACAAGCAAATACAGACAAACACATTTGCGTTCACATAACATACGAACAAACCCACACACAGACACACAGACAGACACACACACACACACACACACACACACACACACAAGAAACCTAGATTTAGATTTAGATATTATTTGTGTTTTAGGAACTGGGACAGTTGCCCCCCCCCCCCCCTCGCTGCTCTGTAACTGGTCTGGCGCCCCCTGATGGAAGTGCGGCGCCCCTTTTCAATGAAATGTCATTTGATATACTAACGGAGGAACCTCAGTGGGCTTTATTGTTCTCAGATCATCCAAAACGAACATATAATCGGCAATTATCATTCTCACTGTCAAATCCTTATAAAACATAGAATAACAATCTTTCTCTGTCGAGGTAGTGGCAGGGTATAAAAAGTAGCATGGCTAAAACTTTCTATAAGCCATTTTCAATCCATTCAAAGTGAGCATGACCTACGGTCTAAACTAAACTGATTTCCTAGATGATGGTACAATATCATAGTGATGGTACAATATCAATCAATTACCGAAGGTTTATAAGCGCCCCCCTTTATCAACTGCCCCCCCTTCAGAATAGTTCTGGATCCGCCCCTGATATACATACATGTATGTCTACACGTAGACATATATATTTATATATATTATATATATATACAATTATGTGTATGTACACATATGTATATATATGTTATACACATACACACACATACATATGTATGTGTATAATATATATAAATATATATATATATATATGTATATATATATGTATATATACTTATATAAACACACACACACACACACACACATATATATATATACATATTATATTTATATGAATATTATGTATAGGTATATGTGATACATACATATGTATATATTAAATATATACATATATATATATATATATATATATATATATATATATATATATATAATATATACATATACTATATTTGTATGTATATACATGCACACATATCTGTATATATTAACATATAAATGTATTAACACACTCACATAGATAGACAGATAGGTGTACACAAACACATACACAAAATTAAATATATATATATATATATATATATATATATAATATATACATATATACATATATATATAATAAACGTATATGCATAAATAAATAGACACATATATGCATGTATGCATATATATATATATATATATATTTATGAAATCGTCTTTGATGCATAACTGCAAGTAACGTTCAACATAATAGTATAAATAAATAAGCCAACCGACAGTTACTACAGTGAGACAAAATTGCAATTGTAAATACGAAAATTAAGAGGAAATATCATTTGAACTAAGAGATAATAGTAGAAATGTCAATAATAGAGTCAGTCATTAAATTCTCTAGGTTCAAACTAACAATAGCATGAAAATAAATGTTAAATATGATAATTCAAAAGCTTGAATTTTAACATCACACACGAGTAACTAACTGAGTATCTTTAACAACTAAACAAATAAATAAATAAAAAGTAAATTCTATATTTTAAATTAGGCAATAGTTGCAAAACCCTTACAAATATTACAGATGTTACGGTACATTAAGTGCAAATCCCAATAATAAGAACAAGAGTGGACCATAAGCGATTAAAACAAAGCTCATCCTAGTGAGAGCCTGTTACCTATTAATCTTGATATATAACTGAGATCCAGGTTTAGACAGCCAAATATTAAGATCAAATGAGTATATGTAAGTCTCAGACAAGAGAACCCTAATTTGTTTGTTTCAACCAACAGACATTGGAAAATGCTGAAGACCGTTTTCTGGAAAACCTGTCTAAACTATAAGAAACAAAAGAAAACTGTTGTAGAGAGAAATGAAGGACAGCAAATTTCTTAAAATGTCTTAATTTAGAAGCTCGGTATCAGTAGATGATAAATATCCATTAATATTGGGCTTTTCTCTCTATAACCAAAAGCTTTCAAAATTTTCAGATATTAAAAAAGAGTTGCATCATTGATTTCAAATTTCTCAAAAGATAACTTATGGATTTCCAGTTCATAGTGGTTTCCAATTGAAAATTTCGTTGGTCTAGTTAGATTGAAAGTATTGTTTCTAAATGAAAAACCTTTGTGTTCCCCAATACGCTTAAAAAGATTATGGGCTGTTGTTGTAGGGACTATAAGACTGTTCAGTTTTCTTAATGTTTCTTACTACAAAATTGATTGGCTCTATAAAATTAAAGGCTCTATAAACTGAGTAGAAATCAAATTTCCCTGGGATGTTTTAATATACCTTACTGATAAGAGCAGTAGGTAAAAAAGGATAATTTTACATAACGTGGAAATTTACTGGAAGGCTTATGATTAAAAACTTGTTCAGTGAATAGTGTTACTTAATCCTTAAATGTGAATAGAGTGATGTTTACTTTTTCTAATGGGAACATGTCACTTAAACTTAAGAGCTTAATAGTTATAGGTCTGAAATTTGGTATCCTACCATCTATTTTAAATTTCACTCACTTTACTTAGATGCCTTTTTAATGATAAAGCTTCCAGTAAATTCACACAAGCCTAAATTTATGTAAAATTATCCATAAAGAACACAGCCTTTTCTACTTACTACTCTAATCAACAAGAAATATTAAATTCATATTTTATTCCTTTTAGATTCCACCCTTGTATTCAGGTATCATAAAGAGAGAAACAGATGTGCAAAGAAATGCCTCGTATACCGTCGCAGTATTTCTCATTCACTTCAGCATTAAAATAGCAAGGTCTAAGAACGCCAGAGGAATTTAGCGCCATCACCATCGCCATTGCCACCCAGTCGCATTTTTCTCGGCGGGATCTATCGGCAGCTCTGCTCTAGAGAATGTGAGACAAATGCAGAACAATTCCTGTATAATATCTTCATTGCTTATTTACTTAAAATTGTTCATAGGTGGGTATATACCGACTCTTAAAAACACACATAACAATTGTTACCGTAAGTCCGCTAAATTTTACAATATTTATGTTATTTACTTATGGAAGTGCAGTTTGTATGCACGTGCCTTTATGCGAAACCTCCCGTAATTACTAGAAATCGGGTTTCATGTTGTAACACAGACGTAAATCCAAACAATGTTACCCCCTGTCGCCATCCCTTCATGTCCAATATCCAGCGTCATATCTATTCTATCAGCCCTAATTCCACGCGTTTGAATGAAACAGTAGATTAACAACAGTTTCTAGATCCTTATGTTTACTGCAGTTTCGAACAGAGTATAAAAATAATGAAATGTTTATTAACAAATAACCAATAAACCATAATTGAAAACACATACAGTTCCCCTTTCATTGTCCATGAAGTTCATTTTTTAGAATACTCACAGAATCGTAACTTTGCTTTTACTATCATCATTGAGTACCTGCATTTCTGGATACGTACTACTCTTCGTTTACGAACGGAATTTTGGAAAGAGCACATGCTTCCATCGGACCAGAAGACATCCCGAGGATATCCTATCTCTCCCTGGTCGCTCGGGAGGTGTGTTCAGAGATATCTTAATCCGATTAGGAGGAACCTGTTTTAAGTCCCTCCAGACGTCTATTATCTGTGTTCGGTTGTTAAGGGTGGGTGTTCCATTCGTTGTTTACTTGCGTGTGGCTGTTAGATGTGTTTCTCTCTAAATATTGACAGGAGCTTGTGCCAACAACCCGACGCGATACTTGTGTTGTTCTGCATTATCACATTTCATCATATTACCCAAATTTGCTCGGCTGCCTTAATCAGCGTGAGTAAACGTATCGTAAGCGTCCGAGATTAAAGACAACATAAGTCGCCATGACAGAATACACAGTATATTACAACGAGAAACGCAGTACTAACGGCCCCCTGTGCGGGCGCCCCATTCTAAGCAGTTACGACTGACAGATAGTGTCACATTTGCTTCCCACCGCCCCTTGCAATTGCCTCACATTATTGCAGACTAATGGATCAGTTTTTCCGTCTTTCCTTTCTTTTTTGACCATTGAAAAGATGG
>NC_061836.1:638534-641034 GCF_019202785.1 Penaeus chinensis
TGAGGGTGTCAAGGGCTTGACAGTACTGGAGAAGGAGAGAGAGAGAGAGAGAGACTATGTCATTTACTGGTCCTCATAAGGGAAAGTGTCCTTGCTAAAAATGGGGGGGTGTGGATCCGACCAAAACACAAGGCCAGCGTTTGGTATGTGAATCACCAGTGGAAGTCTACAAAAGGGGCAAGGAAAGAGCAGAGGATCCTACAAAAGACAATTAAAAAGAGGTCGCTACAACCAAACAGGCTTTGGTGGTGTGAGGCATCGTGCCGAGTTTATAACGTGTAAAGAAAAGGGGCAATTAGGAAAGTTTTACCATTAACATCAGAGGTGTTATGATGTGTGTCAGTCTTCGGTCTCAAACCTTAAACATAAAGATTGCAAAATCAGCAAAAATTCACAACGTCAAATGCATGGCCGTGTTTATCAGAAATTTTCTGTGACAAGAAATGCTCTCTTTAAAGAAGGATTCGTGAGCTTTTAGAGGATGAATCTATAACATCATACCCAGATCTCTAAAGACAGCTTCCCTGTCATTCCATTTCTACAAAACGAGAGATGGACCAAAGTAACGATTACAGTAGAATACCATTTACAAGTCATATTATATGTAGGTGGAAATGAGAGATGGTACCACTGGAATTCATGGTTATTCTAAAATTCTGCAATAATCTTTCCACAAACGGGTTCTTGATATGCGCCTCACGCGCTAGGAAGTTAGGAATAGTGGGTCTGACCACACAACCACACACACACACACACACACACACACACACACACACACACACACACACACACACACACACACACACACACACACACTTACATACACACACACATATTGTCTTTTTCCTTCTCTCTTTCTGAATTAGCATGATGTCCACTGATACACAAACTATAATATTGATAATGATTATGATAATAATGAAAAATAACACTAATAAGTAATATTACAAATGTTAATGATAAATCAAAATAATAATGATGCTATTGATAATAATAAATAAGTTAATAAAAGCAATGCATCGGGTCGCAGACCGAGTTCTATTGTAACATTTGGTAGATAAAAGAACCTCGTCAGTTATAGGGGAAATTTACAGCTGCTGCCTTATTTAGGAAGTAAGTGTTGTTTGTCCATGAACATTCGCTAAAAAAAAGTATCTTTACTCGGGAGTAAATGTAACCGAAACCATCGATAGTTGATTCGGGAAGGTTGGTACTTGTTTTCAAAGCTCAGAACAGATGAAGCTTCTTAATGTATTCGAATAGTCTTTCAGTGTTGATCTGACTACCGTGCCAATATTAGCAATGGTGACTCCATAGACCATTTGTGGCGTCATAATTACGATTTAATCTGAGGGGCTATCAAGAGCTGAAATATCAAAATCAGGTATTTCGAAGTCAACCGTGTCTCTGTGGATCCAACGACACCAAAGACAATGCCAGAAGTGGGCACCCAAGATACATGATGGAGGAAGATGATCAAGTGTCATTCAGATCTATAAACAAATGTGCTATGAGAAAGAAAAATAGGAACCTTGCATTGAAGTGAATGAATATCATGAGATAATGAAAACACTTTGATACTTTGGCAACACCTCTCACAGGGTTTGATAAGGGGGCGTAGCCGGCAGTTAATTGCCACACATCCTCTTACCGTGAGTCATTTTCTTTTTAGTTATTATTTTCATTTTTTTTTTAACAATCTATAACTACTACAAGAGATATGGATCCCTTTTGTTCTGCTGGCAGCAGCAAGTAGACCATCAGAAATCGCTGTGCAGTTTGAGTGGATGCAAAGCAATGCTGTCGGGGAGTTGACGTATGTCGGGCCCGGCAGATTTACGAGGTAGGCCTACGTGGAAATCCTGGACAAGATATTTCTGCCATCAGCGAAGGCCATGGCGTTAACTGAGTCGGAGCCGTTTTACTTCATCCAGGATAACACACGAACAGTGTCGTGAAGGCGTGATTTCGGCAACACCCCAAGATTACACTGTACCACATCCACCCAAATCGCCACATCTCAGTCTCATTAATAATGTTTGGGCAGCCATGGGCAGAAACTTCCACCCAAGATCATATCCACAATCGTCAATTCGTTATTGCCCAAGTAAATACGGTATGGGAGCAATTGCGCTTTGCAGATGGACGCCAGTTAACGGTGACCTTAGTGGTATCCATACCACTAGACTTGCCAGCGTTCGCCAAGCTGGTGGCGTTAATGTGAAATACCAATATTATTAACAATTCAAAACCCTTTTTTTTTTTTAATGTAGCTGAGCGGTTAACAATAGGGCTATTTTAAGCTATAACCGGATCTACACTGGTGTAATTAGTAAAAAATAAATAAACAAATCAAATTATATGGCCCTTGGTGGTGGTGGTGGGGAGGGGGTGGGGAGGGCAAACAGTTTTGGGGGCCCAACTGCCCCTCCCCAAAATGACGCCCCCGTCAGGAATACTAATATCAGGTCGACCTCACAGCACTTATTCCGTTTTCATC
>NC_061836.1:646034-651034 GCF_019202785.1 Penaeus chinensis
CAAAAGTCTAGTTTCAAAACTTTATAACAATGTTTAATCATAAATACCTTAATTGAACCGAATAACTGAAGTATGGGTCATCACGATTTTTTTTAAGTACTGCATAAATGAAACACTGCATATATATATCAAACCATGCTTATGTTTCCATCTAGACCATAAGTTATAACAAATCATATAAATCCTATTACGCATATAAACAAATTGTGAAGTGGCTTGAAGAGGGCCAAGGTCATTTAGCCAACGAGCCGCCAGCACAAAGAACCCGGCACTGAAGACAAGCATATAGATCTCTCCCTCATATCCCAGCAAGTAATCTCCCAGCATATGCAATATAAGGATCAGTGACATAGGTTAACGAAGGATTCGGAGAAGCTCTCCGTAAAATTCCATCACCGCAAACTACGACGTCAAGACACACGAGCATAAGCGCCTGTGCGTGACGACCTCTGAAAAGGCTCGTGAGACACGTGGCCAGGCCGCGGGTACGCTGCCATCGATCATGATGAAGAAATTTTAATAATGGCAAATTCGGTAAAACAGGAAGGTGAAAATAGCAGGCCAGCCACAGAAATATGAATATGTACAAAACTATCAGTATAAGCCCCCTGTTAGCAGGTACTATGTAAATGTGATTATTGCAAAATCTAGTCTACTAATACTTATTATTTAAGCTTTATCATTATCATACCAACATTGGCATAATCCGCAATCCTTCTTTAAATCCAGTTCATCAAATATATTTCATAATTCTATTTAAGAGACTACTGTGCAAATCAAAAAACTATCGTGATATCGTTTTCACTCCTTTGCTTCATCTGCCATTCCTGAGTTCTCTCCTTCTCCTTTCCCTCTTGGAGCCTCGTTAACATTTGCTTAGACTCCTTCCACGCCCATTTGCCCTTCCTTTGCATACCTATACCCCCCCCCCCCCCCCCACGCCCCCGCCCGCTCCCCTGTCCGCACTACATCAGCTCGGGCGTCCTCGCTTGCAGCCTTATCCCTGTCTATCATTTCCAATTTAAGAGATGCACTCCTTACAAGAGAGGATAAAAGCACAGAAAAATGTCTAAACAAAATGCCAACCGCCTTCATTCTAATTATATCTGAGAGCACATAGAAGCCTTAAAGATGGTGTCCTTAATGTGTTTTAGAGAAATTAATTCGGCTGGAAAAGTTACATTTTACATAGTTGCACGGGGAGTAGAGTGGTGTCGACACAGGAGGGTTCAGGATTTAATGAAAATAGTTCATGACTGCGAATAGTATATTCCATTTATTCCATGGGTGAAAAAGGCCACATGATATGCAAAATAAACATTTAATTTCAGCGTGCAAAACAAAACAAATGCTAGAAACGCTCCCCTTTCTGCATTAATTTTCGTTGTTAATTGTGAACGCATATAGTAAGTAAAACATGTTGACGACTTAATTATCTGCTAACACTTGAACTTCCGTCCAGTCATAGAAATAAGAACTGTCTTGATTTTCTCTTAGTCTAATTTCTCGTGATATTAAAGATGCGAAATAATGGACTACACATGTGTATTGTTCTCACTTGTTTCTTAGAAATTACGGAAGGTAAACGGCTATTCTCATTTTGCAGGAAGAAATTTTACTTGAATTTTATGCTAATCTTTTTAATAAGACACTATTATCTGGAGAAGATTCGAGAAAAAAAAAAAAAAATCAGTTATGTGCTTCTTTCTTTCCTAAGAACAAATAACCACAAGGTTCATTTTACGCACACGAGCTCTTGCAAAGGTAGCTGGCGTCCACTTTTACCTGATGCAAGGTCTTGGGCATTTCCTTAAGATAAATGGGTCGAATAAATAGCGCTCTAAAAATATAACCTAAAATATAACGTCCCTAAGTAATTACTGTCATAAAGCGGTCGGAATTCCACCAGAAACTTTGTGGCCACACTAAACAAGGCGAAAGAAAGCTGTGAACATTTTGGGATTTAGTTTCTTCCCCGGAAGTATTTTTGTTTTTGCAAAATATGACATTCTCTTCTATTAGTGTAGTTATGTAATGCTAACCATAGTACATATTCTGCTTATTCATTGGCTGTAAATCTGGTAACTATTAACATTCATTCCTCCAACGTATGTATAACTATATTATAATCTAATATAGCCTATTTATGATAGCTTCTCCATTTGAATTCATCGCAAACGAAGCGTGGGCTGTTTCGATGATCTACAAGCGAGAGGCCTCCATATGCTTAAAGCTGAAAGTAAACAAAACATAAGGGAAAACGAGAGAAACGGTCAGTCGGGTATATAATTATTTTCAACTCGACAAGTGCATCCAAACGGTCAGAGAGCAAGGGGAAGGACGAGTAACTATAGCAACTGGTTTTGCTACAAACTGTTCCTTTCCACCTTGGACAATCCACCTGAATCGTAAGTCTGTACTAGTAATATGAATGATTTTAACCGAGTAGTTTATTGAGACCTTCATCTACGTAAATGTTTGATATGACGTCTGGGAATTCAAGATCCTACATATTACACTTTCCTCGGCATACCTATATGCTTAAAGACTTTATCTTCGCGTTCTCCTCTGTGTGCAGTAATTATCACATCATTCCTGTTTATCCTCTGGTCTATGTTATTTCTTCTATTTTGTCATATTTCCCAGCTCCCTGAAAATTAATCGACACATCAAATCCCCAATATCGGAAGTAGGTGCTGTCTCCTATCTTTTTGCATGTATTGCTGGAGCTCCGCCGGGTAGGAATGATGTGCTCGCGGCTGCAGTCGACAGAGGAAATTCACGGTGAAATACGGTCTGTTTTCAAATATCCACATATTCTTATAACATGTATAATCCCAGTTTATTTTTACATTTACTATCTACCTACCCACACACACATACACACACATATATGTGTATATATATTTACATATATGTGACATGTATATAAATATGTGTGTGTGTGTGTGTGTGTGTGTGTGTGTGTGTGTGTGTGTGTGTGTGTGTGTGTGTGTGTGTGTGTGTGTGTATGTGTGTGTGTGCATTCACAGTTTATGCATATATATAAATATATAGATAGATAGATAATATATATGTATATAACTATGCATATATATATACATATATAGCTATAGATATATATGTATTATATATATAAATATACATAAACATACATACAGAATATGCATACATATATAGTATATACATACATATATACATATATGCATGTATATATACAGATATACACGGTGTGTGTATATATATATATATATATATATATATATATATATACATAAATATATATACATACATACAGAATATGCCTATATATAATATATAAATACACATACATATATATGTATATATACATATACACGGTATATATATACATATACAGTATGTATACATACAGTACACATATGTATGTATATTTATTATATATATTATATATAGATATATATATATACATATATATTCATATATACACAGTATCTGCATTTATACATATATATACATACATATAAATATTCACACAGTATATGCATATATATATATATATATATATATATATATATATATATATATATATATATATATATATATTTATATATATATATACATATTTATATACACAGTACATGGATATGTATGTATATATATACATATATATACACATACATATACACACATATATTGATTCATATATATATATATATATATATATATATATATAAAGAAGAGAGAGAGATAGAGGCAGGTATACGTACACGCGCACGCGTGCATATGTATTTATTGATTCATAAATTTATACATATATAAATATATATATATGTATATACATATATATATATATATATATATATATATATATATATATATATATATATATATAAAGTGAGAGAGAGAGAGAGAGGCAGGTGAGGATGGGGAAAATATGGATCTGAAAATAGGCCTGCCTGCATCCACCACGGACGCAAAACCTCCTGCTCCTTTCTCTCTTTTCTTCCGTTCGTCCAGTCTCCCCTCGTTCTTGTCTTTCATCCTTCCATTGTCTCCTTTTTTGAGAGCTCAAAAAAAATCCACTTCACTGCCTTGACAAACAGACAATGGATATCTTCACTAGAAAATAACCTCGCTCGCAAACTTTACGAAAATCAACAGAAAATCTGCGTTCCGAGCCAACGTTGGTGTGTCAGTCGCTGGATATTTAATCAGTGAGATAGAACTTGCTTGTGATTGCCTTCTTCCTCGTGCAACTTTGCAGGACACGTGTTGCTCAACTTAGCAAAGTTCGCAAGTGCGATCGTCGCTGAAATTTTGTGTCATCTTGTTGCTGTCACTGTTATAATTATTCCTTAGTTTGTTTCCCCTTTAATGCTGAAAACCTTGTATGAGCCACAGACATTCGAGCGAACTACTGCGTTGCGTCTGCACTCTCCTTGTAGCGTGAAGCACCTGCAGTAACATTTGCATATCCTTATCACATGCTCGCCTAATGATAATGCCGCATGCAAGAAGAAACAAACTAAAAACAATTCAATCCAAAGCAGAAGTGGGGATGAAAGACCGGTTCCCATTACCATTGCTATATTATAGGCCTCTCCTACCTGCCGATAATGGAACTAATGCTCACTCCTCTTTATATTATAAGTGCACTGTACATAATTATGCTTATTACGTCTAATTAAATAGTCATACACAGAACACACAAGGATAATCATTGTGTGGTTAGTTTACACCAGACGTGGCTGGTTTACATTCAGTTTCACGCAAGGCACAAGCTTTATCTAAGGGAATGCAGTTTCCGCTCCAGGCGGCAAATGCCCTTCGGACTGGGTTTTTTTTTTTGGGGGGGGGAGGAAAAAAAATCTACAACCCAACTTAAGTTAATATCAGAGATGGTATTACACAGACACACACACATATATATACACACACACAATTATTTATTTGTAATTCCACACACACGCGCGCGCGCTCATATATATATGAGAAATGGGTGTTACTTAACTAGTCTA
>NC_061836.1:653534-656034 GCF_019202785.1 Penaeus chinensis
AGAATACAAATATAAATATATACAGATAGATAAATACCATAGTATATATATATACCCATGTACATATACAACTCTCAGACACACACACACACACACACACACACACACACACACGCGCGCGCGCGCGCGCGCACGCACACACGCACACATATACATGGCGTAGATATATATCTGCGTGTAACGCAACTTCAGAGAAAGAATATTCTTCACGGTGCAATAAAGCAGCAATATCCACAGATAAACTTGGTGCAGTGCTCTTCCATTTGCACCAGACATGCAACGAGCCTCGACTGTTGTACAAAAAATCCCGTCGCAATTGTAGTCATTACAAACTAATATGTGGGAAATTATGCAAACACTCACTCACTGACCTGATGAGACTTCTTTTTTTTTTCATTATTTCTCTCCCGCCGCTCTCACTGGAATCCTCTTAAGGCACCAGCGATGGAAAGATAAAATTACCTTTTCGAACCCGCTAACTTATGAAACCTTTGGGATACCAGTGTGATCGATATACATATCTTTTGTATGTCTTATAACTGTGTACGATAATTTGCTATTTTTGAGTTAATCTGCGCGCGAATGTATACGAACGCACACACATATACACATATACGCACACACACACCCATGCACACATACATACACACAGCATCAGGGACAAATCAGTGATAGATTAAAAAGTCCGGGGCTGGGGCAGTTCAAGGTCTATATTCACAATATAAATACAAGGATATATTCCGAAATTATCAATTCACGAACAGTTTATCAGGTTGATTTCATTTTCAAATACCTAGATATGTCATAAAAATCTCGAACAAAATTACAAGAAGTAATCAAGAGGTTTTGTCTCAATTGTCCTCTTAAGTGAGAAATAGAGAACAAGTCCCAGACTGGAATTAAATAAGCACTGTTACACAGTTTCCCTGACATTATATATTTATCATTATAATTATTTTGCCTATTTATCGTGATTTCTAATATTTAGCTATCAATGACTTATTTATTCTTATAATCTAGTTTTTATCCAATATATCTGCGACATCTACGTTTATATTATTTAATTTTGCAGTCATATTTTCCATTTTCCTTTACTATCTGTCACATATTCATGGCTCCGGGTTTTAGGAAATAACTATGAAATTAATGTATATGATCATAAACCTGAAAGTAAATAAGTAAATATGAATATAGTGGCAGATTATCATATCGACCTCACCTGTAGGTCAGAAGCTCTTACAAAATGTCTATTTAACACATTTACATGAACATACGCTGCACACATAAGGCTCCTGAAAACGGACATTCTTAAAACACCTACTTATCATATATATATGTGTGTGTGTGTGTACATATATATGTATACGTACATATATATATATATATATATATATATATATATATATATATATATATATATAATGTGTGTGTACATATATATGTATACGTACATATATATATATATATATATATATATATATATATATTAAATATATAATAAATATAAATATTACATATGTATATTAAATATATCATATATATATATTAAATATATATATATATATATATATATATATATATATATTACTTATATATATCAAATATATTACACACACACATATATATTTAATATCACACATACACACACACACACACACACACACACACACACACATATATATATATATATATATATATATATATATATATATATACATATATATATACATATATATATATTATATATTATATATATGTATATATGTATATGTATATATATTATATATATGTATATGTATATATATTATATATATGTATATGTATATATATATTATATATATATATGTATATATGGGTGTGTGTGTGTGAGAGAGAGAGTGCGTGTGTGCATGTGTGTATGTATAAACACACACATACACTTCTATATGTATATGCATAATCCCTCAAGGGAAGTCTCCTTCCGTTCCTCCCTGTATTCCTCCCGCCCGCCCCTGGTTGGTGTCACGCAGAACGGGACCCGAGGAGGCACAACCCAAGCCCAGAATACCAAAGTGCTCAAGTATTATGTAGCAATTTCGACAACGTCAGATTTCAATATGTTTGCGCGCCTGCATTTTCGGGTCGAGCGCCATTAGCATAGTGGCAGCGATACGCCCTTCCGCGCAGAACGGAGTCGGGCCGAGGCTAAAGCAGCCCTCGGCTATTCAAGATTCCGGAGAGCATGGCCCGGATCCAGCACTACTGTGAGATTTTCGGGGAATTCCTTTTTCTTTTTTCCTTTCACTAACTTTAAAAGAGGCGGCGTTCTGTGAGCTGGACCGACTCTGAGTGGAGGTGCGTGGGCCGGTAAGTGGGGTTAATAGCGTGTGATCATATGACGCGTCCGGAGCAGGTGGGAAGGGAATTTTGAGCATGATTATTTTTTCGTCACTGTGGTTTGGAATTCACTTGTTTATACTCGATCCTCTCCAATATAAGACAAGAGGAAATTTTCCGAATT
>NC_061836.1:661034-673534 GCF_019202785.1 Penaeus chinensis
TATTATTATCTATTATCTCTCTCTCTCTCTCTCTCCAGATGAATCCTATCGATTCATCTGGCTCCTCTCTCTCTCTCTCTCTCTCTCTCTCTCTCTCTCTCTCTCTCTCTCTCTCTCTCTCTCTCTCTCTCTCTCTCTCTCTCTCTCTCTTTCTACTCCTCATATCTACCATACTCTACTTATCTACCTATCCGTGTGTCTGCATTGCCCCTTCTCTCTCTTCTGCTTCCACCAGAGCATGATGTCAGAGAATTCACTGAGCTATTTTTTTCGACCCCCTTTTCACCTCTCTCTCCCTCACCTCTATGCATAACATAAATGATTTTCCTCCTCTCTCCCTCAGTTCTCTTTCTCTTTCAATTTTTCTTTCCTTTCCCCTCTCCCCGCCCTCACACTCTTTTCCCTCCTTTCTCTTACCCTTGTAAATCTAAACGGATTTCCACCCCCTTCCACCTATCTGTCTTTCTATCCATTTTCTTTTATTTATCTATCTTTTTATCGACCTGTCTGTGAATTTGTCTAGCATTTTTTTTTCATTTACGTTCCCTTTCCCCTTCCCTATCTTTCTTACGCTTTATCTATCTCTCTCTTACCCCCTTTTTTAAAAACTATCTCCATCTCCCTCTCCTTTGCGTTCTTCTTCTCGCCCTTACTCTCACTCTTGCCCCAACCCTCATCCTTACCCTCTCCCTCGCCATCACCCTCACCCTCGACCTCTCTTCACTTCTTTCCTATTTTTGCAATACTGGATCTCCCTCTCCTTCTTTTCCTTCTCCCTCACCGTCTATGTATCCTTCTCTGTAATGGGACTGTGAACAAGGCCAGGGCCAGGGTTGGCCCTTGCAAAACTTGCTGAATTTTGTCTCCGTGTGTCTGCCTGACTGTATCTACATCTACCCCACCCCCCTCTCTCTCTCAAACTGACGCCCTCACGCTTTACTCCCTCTACCTCTCTCTTCCTTTCTCCTCCTCTCTCCTTCCCTCTCTTTTCATTCCTCGCTCCCTCTCCCTCCCCCCCTCTCTTTTCCTTCCTCGCTCCCTCTCCCTCCCTCCCTTTCTTCCACAGCATTTTACCATTACCACAAAACATCGCCCAAAGCCGTGCTCATCCCCCAATCATAACCGGAAAAGCAAGGCGACTTTGCATTTATCCAAGTGAGCACCGGGGATCAAGAGCTCTTCCAGGGGAAAAGCTGGGAGGCGGCGGTGGCGGAAACTGCATAGGAATTTTGTTATAGTTGATCAGGGAATGTATTCAGCATATCAATCTCCGCTAAATTAAATTAGGTAATTGTATATTCATTAAAATTATATCACGCGAATACGAAGGCTTTGGCGGTCATATAGCTAATTCATCTTACTGCAAAGTCACCACGAGTTAAAAAATGACAAAATGAAACTGGTAAATCACGGTTCTGTTTTCTAAATCTCTACAAATGTTTTCTGTAAATAAAATAATTTTCACTTACTATTTACACGCACCCCGAATGCCTGTACACGCACACACACACACATATATGTATACCAACATATATGTATATATATATATATACATATGTATGTAAATCATATGTATTTATCATATATATACATATATAGATAGACACATTGAGAGACAGGTATTATTTATAAACATATATGTATATTCATTTACATAAATATATATATATAATACATATATATGTTACACTTATACATATATATATATATATTAAATATATACATATATATACATACACATATATATATCCATACAAATATATATTTACTTCAACAGGAAGAGTAACACCTGCATAGCTACGAACATAATTTTATTCCAGACGTTTCGAAGTTTCTAACTTCATCCTCAGTGCTAAAAAACAGATTGAAAGAACCATAAACATAAACCAAAATAGGAAGAAGTTACAACATGGAGTAAAAAATTGGTTCAAAATAATAATAAAACAGGCTATACAAGCAGTAAGGGGGGGGGGGGTTAAAAGAAACTATCATTGAACTAGTGAAACAAGGTAATGGTAAACAATGTGATTATTAACTTGATCAAATCCGACAATAAAATTGGTAGAAGTTTTAAAACAGGCTATAAAATAAATGGAGAATTATAAAAACTTACATGGAAATATCTGCATTTATCGTGTATGTAATGGGAAGGCAGTTGTTGTATTGTTGAGGTCTGGTTTTATCATTGAGATAAACAGGGATTCTAAGGTGAAGAGGTTAAGTCTATTTGAAGTGGAGGTGTCGTATTGCAAAGTTGTGTGGTAGGCGTGGCAAAAGTTCTTTATTCTTAATTGCTAATATCTTTATTTTGACTACTTCATTAGCATTTCACTTCCATTAGTATTACCTTATTTATTATTTATTTTACTGTTCATATTTTCTTGGAGGCTCCAGGTTACAATTGGAATCATTGAATATGGTTGTATAAAAGAAAAGAATAAGGTCAAGGTACATAGTGTATTTACAACTGCAACACTCGTAATCTCAAAATTCGAAATTGTAATATATATCCGAGATTTTCCCATATGCTTACAATAATGGCCGCTGGGCAGGACAGGACTGGCAAGCCGTGGAAGTAGCCGTGTTCGTTCTCTCTCCCTCTCTGCTTTGTCTTGGCAGAACGAGGAGTATATATACAGGTAATACCCGCCACTTCCAAAAAGTGCGGGCTTGTTTGCATACGCAAATTGTTGGTCGGTGTCTTCACAGGCGTTACAGCGCCGTGCTTGTTCTCGCATTCACTACAATCATCTCCCATGGCAGACGGGACGGAGAACCTCAGCGTCAGCTCATCAGGCGAAACCTCGTGGAAGGAGCGTTGGGTCTTCCTCCAGAACCCTATCCACGGGAGGTGGCCCATCAGTCTTCAGGATGTTCTGGCAGCCCTCAGCGCAGGTTCATGGGTTTCCGAAGTTCGTCTGAGGCTGGACGTCTTGACAACAACATTCACTGGCCAGGATCCAGGCAGGGACGGGATACAAACATGGAAACAATCAATTGCGGACACACAAGGCAAGCGTAACTCAAGACAATTAAGCAAACTGAAAAGAAACGACAATTAGTAAGGCACATAGGAGAAATCTGTATAGTATTTCTTGATTTGAGACCGAGTAAACATAGGGTGCAACCAGGAAGAATCAAACCGAACAAGAGAATCAGACCGAACAGGAGAATCAAAATCCTGTGGCAACAATGAAACTTCAACTGGTTTGCATGAACCTTTCTTTCAGCAAACGGGGGAGACAAATCACGAACGATAAAAGTTAGTGGACTAGTGATCCGACTTACTCTAGATGGACCCAACCACCTAAGATTTAAGGCACTACTAACACCTTGAACTTGATCATAAGAACGCCGCAATACAAGAGATCCAACATCAATTTTCTGTTCACGAACTTTCCTATTGTAGTATTTTGCATTTTCTTCTCGTGTCTTACGGGAAGTCTCAGCTGCTACTTCTCCAGCCTTGAGAAGTCTGAGAAGATGCTCAGTATTTGTATTATCTTCATTCATGATAACACGGTTTGTAAGCCTAATTGGATAAGAGCATGAATGGCCCATAAACAGGAGCAGAGGTTGGTTATTAATTGATCGGTGAAATGCAGTGTTAAGGGCATACCGCACTCGGGGTACATAGTCATCCCATGACAAGGGAGCATCATCGCATAGGATAGCTATTGCATCTTTTACACATCTATTGCTTCTTTCGATCAAGCCATTCGCCTGAGGATAGAATGGTATTGTATATTGCATTTTAATACTTAACATGTCACAGACTAAAGAAAATAATCTATTTTTGAACTCTGAATCACTGTCTGTACTCAGCATTCTAGGAACTCCAAATAGTGTAAAATAGTGTTCCACAAAGCCATCAACTATTGTCTGGGCACTCTTATTTGGAAGAGAAATAAGTTGCAAATACCTGCTCATGTGGTCTATTATGGACAGGTATCGATTTCCACGATATGAGCTGTGGAGATCCATCAGATCTGCACTAATCCTGTCCAAAGGAAAAGCGACAACAGGCATTTGTGAGAGTTGAACGTTCAGTTTTACAGTTCCTCTTCTTTTCTGACATGGAAGACAGGCATTGACTTATTCCTTTGTAGCTGAAAGCATGTTCTGGAAATAATAATGCTCTTTTAGTTTGTTGTAAGTTCTGAAAATACCAGGATGAGTTGCTTTAGCAGAAGCATGGGTAATTCTTATAGCTTCTTTCTGTAGTGCCTTAGGTATGACCAGCCTATGAATAAGTTCGTCAGAACATACCTTAAGATGATATAACACACCACCTTTGAGTTCAAACTCATTCAAGAATGTTGGTAAGCTTTTTCGTGGCAGTGCAGAGCCTTCCAGGAAATCTATAACCTCGTGCCATACTGGATCTTTGAGTTGAGCCTCTCTTAAAACAGTTGGTTCAGCGAGGGCGAGGGCAATAGACGCAATATCACAGCTTAGAAGATTAGGGACGGGGTGAGTAGATCCCTTTCTATAAATAATGCGGTAGGAGTATTCAATCAGCTCATGGGACCAGCGAGACATGAGTGCAGACTTGGTCCTTCGGGTGAAAATATAGGTTAATGGCCTGTGATCAGTTATAATGGTAAAAGATTAACCATAAAGATATGCATCAAAATGTCACACAGATTCTATTATTGCAAGAGCTTCTAAGTCAGTAACGCTGTAACGAATTTCTGACCCTCTCAACTTACACAAGTAATATGCAACAGCACAGGGGTTACCTTCAGAGTTAACTTACACGAGACAAGAGCCTATACCCACTCTTGAAGCATCTGTGTGGAGTTCAAAAGGTGTCGAGAAATCAAGTCTCTGCAATACTGGGGCGGTAGTTAGAAGATGTTGAAGTTGACGAAAAGCTGCATCATGTTCTGTATTCCATTTGAATGGCTGGCCTTTTCTGGTGAGAGAACTTAATGGGGCTGCTATAGTAGCAAAGTTTGGGATGTGGCGACGAAAGAAACCAACGCATCCCAAAAATCTGCGAACTCCGGTTACGTCTGTGGGTGGAGGAAGTTCATTAATGGACCGAACTTTATCTGGATCAGGAGATATGCCATTCACAGAAATTCTGAAACCTAGAAACTTAAAATCCTTTACAGCAAAGCTGCACTTATTCAAGTTCAGTTTTGTTCATTAAGGCAAGAGTTTCATTTAGATGATGGCAGTGTTCTTCGAAGTCATTAGAAAATATGATAACATCATCTAAATATGCTAAAGTATGTTTTCCTAGCACAGGAGATAAAACAAGGTTGATATTTCTTTGGATGGTGGCAGGGGCAGTCATCAAACCAAATGGCATTCGTCTGAACTGCCATAATCTGGACCCATCTGAAATGGCTGTTTTCTCACGGTCCTCTGGAGCAACGTTTATACTCCAGTAAGCAGCTCTTGCGTCTAAGATACTGAAATAGATCATCCCGAATTTCAACAATTCTCGGTAATGGATAAGAATCACTTACCGTTTTAGCATCACAGTCCGCCTCCCTTGGCTCTCGCCGGGCTCGCGTCTAAACTCAGTTTAGTAAACTCGCCGATCCGTTGCGCCGCACGCGATTAAGATTATGATAATCTATACAGAAACGTAGATTTCCGTCTCGTTTCCTTACCAGCACAACTGGTGATGACCATGGAGAACATGATGGCTCTATGACTTAGGCATCCAGCATTGGTGTATTATCTGTTGTAATAATTCTGTGTACTGGACCTGTAATAGTTCCAATCGTTGATTTTTCACCAGAATTTTTTTTTTTTTTTTTTTTTTTTTTTTTTAAGCAGGAGATCTTTCAATTTCTTACGCGATTTAGGAGGCAAATGTTTAAGTTTTGCTTCATCCATGGAGAAATCTGGGTCATCTGAATTAGATATGGCAAAAACAGGAAGCTGATCTGAAACTGCTTTATCTTCTGCCAAGCATGTGCCCTTGCGCAACTTTAAGGCATGAGTAGAGTCATTGACAATCCATATATCAATATTTCCATTTTTATTCTTTACTATGCTTCTTGGAATCATTATAGAAGTAATCAAACTTGAAACGAAGAGGTCACTTACATTTTCCAACACAGAAGAGTTAGACACTGAAGCACTAATAAAACGTCCGGAACGAGGAGGGCATACTGTGGTCCTTTGTACATGGGCATAAGAGGGAAATTGCCGATGTTCAAACAACTTCTGAAGAGAGATGGCAGAAACAGGTTACGAGTTGACACTATGAATATGGCATGAAACATTATCAGTATATTTCAGAGGTAATCTGACATACTGTAGGGTTAGATAAGATCTGCAAGGTGAACGTTTAAGCACCATTTTGAAGTCAAATCTTCTCAGGGAGACCATACCCAACAGTAAATCACCAGGAAACTTGAGATAGCCCGTTATTATAAAACAATGTTTGCAACTCATACCTGCAATCTGGATATCAATGTCAACTTCACCTCCTGTTTGCAATGCAGATCCAGAGACGTCTGTTAAGAACTTTACACAGGGCCGTATTCTGCTTGATACATTTTGCAAAGTAGATAGTTTTACCAGAGAAACTGACAAGCCCGTGTCGATGAAAGCTTCCTTTCTGGTCCAATCACAAATTAACTGAATAAGTGGTCGTCCTGTAGGCGTATCAGAAATAGGATTAATAGATTTGGAATAATGTAATGATACACAATTAGATGTATCATTTTTTTTTTAATATTTCTTAGAAACTGAATTATCAAATGTAACTGTTGCAACTGCAAACTCCCGGGGTAATGCCTGCAGCTTCCACCGATGTGTGGGAGAGGAAAACGAGCATCACAGGGCTGAGTTGCAGCTGCCTTGGCCTTCTGATCAGCTCGTTCATTCCCACTGATACCAACATGTGCTGGCACCCAACACAGAGTTATCTTTTTACTTGCTGACATCAGTGCAAGCCAATCTTGAACCTCCCTCACCACTGGATGTGACGAGTTTAAGCTCTTGATTGCTTGCAGGGCACTACGAGAGTCACAATTTATTACAACGGAATAGTTTGTAAGATCTCTAGTCATCTTGACTGCTGCAAGGATGGCATGTAACTCTGCAGTGAAAATCGAGGCTGATCGAGAAAGACTGCCAGATACAGTCTTCCTTCTGCTCACTGCTGCAAAGCCCACACCATTTTCAGATTTCGAACCATCTGTATATATTGCATATGACCCTTGGTACTTAGAAGTGTGTTGAAGAAATATCTCTCTGACTTCGGCTTCGGACCTCTCCCCTTTCCCGATTCCGACCAAATCAAGCTCGACTTGATTAGTCCAAGGGGGGACTTTGGAAGTTCCAACAGCCAGAACCTTTGTGAGATTTAAATTAAGATCTTCCACCAGATTCCTCATTCTCCTACCATAGGATCGGCTATCCTCAAGGGGGTTGAAAACCAATCTGATGTAGGAGATCCCGAAATCCTTTGTAGTCTCATGTAGTAAATCAGGTTCATGTAGTTCCTGTGAAATGAAAGAGGTGGTTCTCCACTCTCAGCATACAGGGACTCCACAGGTGAAGACCTGAAAGCCCCTAGACAGATTCTCAGAGCTTCATTATGAACCGAGTCCAACATCCGGAGAACAGTGGGAGTTGCAGATGAATAAGCCTCACATCAATAGTCAATTTTACTACGAATAAGCGCTCGGTAAAGCCGCAGAAGCGTTGTGCGGTCTGCACCCCAAGATAGGTGTGAAAGAACCCGCAAAATACTAAGCGCTTTTGTAGCTTTCACCTTCAACTGTAAGCCTTGAGTCAAAAATTAGACCCAAGTACTTTACCTCTTGGACAAAATGCAGTGGGTTTGCTCCTAAATAGAGGGAAGGATGGAACTTTTCCCGTTTGTGGAAATGCATAGCCATGGTCTTGCTTGGAGAAAATTTGAACCCATGGTATGTTGCCCATTGCACAACCTGATTTATTGAAGTCTGCATGTGCCTTTGCACATCCTGTAAGCTTCCTCCTGAGCAGTAAAGTGTAAAGTCATCCACATACAGACTACATGAGACATGAGACGATGTCATTTATAGCAATGGCACACAGGGTCACACTTAAGACACTCCCTTGTGGGACCCCTTCTAGCTGGTCTTCCAGGTTAGAGAAGCTGTTTCCCACCCTCACTCTAAACTTCCTGTCAGCAAGGAAGCTTTGTATGAAGGTAGGCAATGTTCCTCTTAAACCAATGTCATTCAGCTTCATGAGTATGCCATGCTTCCAAGTAGTATCATAAGCCTTTTCAAGGTCAAAGAAGATTGCTAACATATGACGTCGCTGTGTGAAGGAATTCTGTATAGCAGTTTCCATCCTTACAAGTGCATCTGTGGTCGATCTCAGTTTTCTAAACCCATATTGATATGGAGTCAGTACGTTTTCCTTTTCTAGCAGCCATGTCAACCTGAAGTTTACCATTTTCTCCATCAACTTGCAAATGCAGCTGGTAAGAGAAATTGGTCTATAATTCCCTGGTATAGAAGCATCCTTGCCAGGTTTAGGGACAGGAATGATTATAGCTTCTTTCCATGTGGATAGCACTGTGCCCTCCCTATAGATCCTATTGAATAGATCCTACAGGAACGTTTAGGAACTCTCCGGTAAGTAAGATATCATTTGGTATGGAATATCGTCATTTCCTGGGGCAGTCTTACGGCAGAGCTGCAAAGCAGAGTCCATCTCCTTACGCAAAAACGGAAAGTTGTATGGAAGTTCTGCTGCAGTGCTACTGAAGAACGACACTGGGTGTCGTTCCTGTTCAGCCCGAAGAGTGGAGAATCGGGCAGTGTAAGATGCTCCAGAGGAGATCTCTGCCATGGATTTTGCCAGCTCATTTGCAACATCTGTTTTGTCTGTCAGGATTATACCATCTATTTTCAGAGCAGGTGGTGATATGCATGTGCTCTTTCCAGCGATCTAACGTACCTTGTCCCATACCCATGCTAAGGGGGTCCCAGAGTTAATTAAGGAGACATATTGTCTCCATGATGTACGCCTAGCCTCCTTTAGCACTCGCCTGGCCTTGGCTCTGGTCTTTTTGTACTGGATCAAGGTTTGATCGCTTGGGCATCGTTTCAACTGCCTTAATGCAGCTTTTCTTGCTCTGACAGCTTGTTGGCATTCATCAGACCACCATGGTACCGGAGGTCGACGGTACTACCCGCTACTTCTGGGAATTGATGCTTCTGCTGCAAGGTGAATTCGTGATATGAAGTGATTAACTGCATCTTGAACACACTGGAAATCATTCACTGATCCTTGCAATATTGCAGTTGATCTAAAAAGATTCCAGTCTGCATGTTCAAGTCGCCATCTCTGCACTCCATTGGCTGGAATACCATTCACCTCCTCCAAAAGTATTGGATAGTATCACTTCCATGTAAGTCTTCCATGACCTGCCAAGTGAAATTCAACTGTGTATCAGGTGAACCAATTGACAGGTCAATATTGGAGAATGTTCCAGTTTGAATTTGGAAATGTGTGGATGCATCACTGTTCAGTAAAACTGTATCTATTCTTGAGAACAAGGACTCCAAGGCCCTTCCTCGAGGGTTACACAAAGAGTCTCCCCAGAGGTGATGCCGACCATTGAAGTCTCCCAAGAGTAGAAATGGATGAGGCAACTGCCCAAGTAAATCTTCCAAATCATCTATGTTGAGATTATGTGGAGGGAGGTAGATGGATGCAACAGTGTAAGGTCGTGTCAAGCCTATTCTCACAGCCTTCACCTGCAGTGTCGTCTGCAGGTGGATGGCCTGGAAGGGAGTATCCTGACGTACCATCACTGCTACTCCTCCATGAGGTCCATTATCAAAGGTCCCATAATGGGCTTGAACTTGGAATCCTCTCAGGGAAATTGGACGATTTTCCCTGATCATAATCTCTTGTAGGCATACACAAACTGGATTACATGAAGCTATCAGATGTTGCAGTTCTTCCCATTTTGCATAAATTCCCTGACAATTACATTGGATTAGGGTATCCAGTTCTTCAGGTTGACAAACTACTTCATAAGGTGTTTGGCAGCACCTGTGGTTAAGGCCCACCCCACACCTTTAGGCTGTCCCTTTCCAGCATCTTGGGAGTTCCTTTTGATGGGTTGTCTAACTGTGGAACTAGTTTCCACAGGCTTCCCTTGGACAGGCTCAGAATTTCTTTGCTTGGGCAAAGGACGGACCTGAGCCTTTGGTTCAGGAGCATTCTGTCTAGCAGCGGAGGCCCCTGTGGATGTGGTAGCCTCAGGAGCCCTGCCTGGTGGCTCCAAAGACCTGACTCTATGAAGAGTCTTTTGAACAGGCTTAGGATTCCTCTGCCTGTGCAAATGGCGTACCTGAGCCTTTACTTCAGGGGGATTCTGCCTAGCAGCAGAGGCCCCCTTGGATGTGGTGGCAGCTGAAGCTGTCACCGTTGAGGCTTCTGAAGCCTTAACTGATGGCTCCAAAGACCTTACTTTGGGAGGAGGAGTCTCCTCAATAGACCCTTCACTCCTACTCCGTTTCTGGTGCAACTCACCAGAGGCACTTTCATCATTTGCGGACTGAGTTTTAAAGATAGTGGCAGTGTGTGTGGTGTTAGAAGTATTGGAGGGTAAGGGATGGCGGGAAGGAGGATGGGCTAGAACTGAGGCAAAGGACTTACCCGGCTGTGCAAACAGCACACGAGAACGTCGCTTTGCTTCTGCAAAACTAACTTTCTCCTTGCTCCTTATTACCAATACTTCTTTTTCAAACTTGTACCTTTAACATTGCTATGAAGAAGCTTCATGACCTGGACAGTTATCATCTCCCTGATGACCTGTTGTACCACATTTCACACATACCCTTGGTTGTCCATTTTCCTTAAAACGGCAAGTGTTGGCTCCATGACCATAAGCCTGGCAGTGGAAGCACCGCATAGGGTTGGGCACATATGGCTTTACCTTGAGGTGGTACCATGCCAATTTAACTGATTCAGGTAGGACTAACGATTCAAAAGTTAGAAGAAGAGCTGGTGTCGACTGTTCTAAACCATCAACTTTCTTCTTAAATCGATTTACTGCCACTACATTAAAATTCTTTAGTTCTAACAGTTTCTCCTCAGAATACCTCATCAGGTCTCGGGAAAAGACAATTCCCCTACACTGATTGAGGGTTTTGTGAGGAAAACATGAGACTTGAGCCCCAGGAATGTCGCATATTGCACGCAGATGGTCACTCTCGTCTGGTGACGAAACCTCAACTATCAGACTACCATCTCGCTGTGGGGTTATGCGAGGATCACGTTGACATACCTCAACTATCTTCCGATGTACTTCAAAAATATCAAGATCCATGATAGATACGCCATCAAAGGTCTTCACTACTAGAGATTTACTATATGATACACACTCATATTTACCAGGTAAGATTTCCTTAATAGATTGAGGAGGACTTTTGTCCTTACCTGGTTTGGGAGCTCGGGAACCATTACGATTCCCATTCTTGCCCTTTGGAATCTGGTAAGGTTCCAGAGTGACAATATGTGATGTTCTAGATGGATTGGCCGGGGGATTGCGAAGGTCGTCAGGGAGAGAGCAAGTTCTATAGTCAGGACTCAAATTTTCCCAACAGCCACAGGGGTAGTGAGGAAATATACGCAATCACTATTACAGTGCTGATGGTAGTCGCGGGACCTGTGCGCTACCGACTGGACAGTGCCTGCTTGACCCTAGCCATATTTGACCAGCCGATTGACTTGACCGGGCCTTGATCAAGCCACCCGTCTAACCAGAATAGAAGACCAAAGAGGTATGTTGCTAGCTGCAGGGCGCAGCGTGCAGCATCGCTCAACCTCCAGGACTCCTGTCTCCTGATAATACGGGACGCCACGCACGGCAAACACACGTGGGAGAGTTCTCCCTGGCCTAAGATGGAATGAACCAGGGGTGGGTGCACCATCCCCTCTCATAGGCCTTGGTGCACTAGGAAGCCATTTTGTCTCATCCCTCACTGGTGACCCCTCCAGTATGGGTAGCCCTCTGGTCCGGCTCACCAGTTCATTGGGACCTCAAGCCCCCCCACCGCGGCAAGGCGGCTTCCGTTAGGGGGGACATAACCCAAGAGGAAGCGCCTGCAAGAAAATTCTTGTAATCAACTCTTCAACATTACCCACTGTTATTGGATAATCTCTTACACCTTGGTAAACGTAACCTTGAATTTCGATGTACAGATCTTGTGGGGATTGATGAGGAGCTAATATAATTTAATTTAAGAAATGGAAAAAGTCTACTGAAGTGCTTGTACCTCGGAATTTCTTTCTAACCAAATCTTTAAAATCTTGCCAAGTAGTTACACTTTCAAATAAAGGGTAGTTAATCACTAGCTCAGCAGCTCCCTTGCAATGTAACCTTGCCGTGTTTATTAATGTTGCATCATTCTTCACTCTCGTAACTAGTTCTATCTGTCTAAGCAAGTCCTCTTCCATATTTCTCTTAAGGGGATTTGATGCAGGAGTACGGGCTTCGAAGTAAGGTAATGAAC
>NC_061836.1:681034-688534 GCF_019202785.1 Penaeus chinensis
TATGTTTGTGTGTGTGTCATTCCTCCATTCCCTCAGCAGATATGGGGGCATGGTACCATGATAAGGAATAACAGGTCTTCTCACCTCCACCCACAGCCATTTCAGATCCCTCGGTAGCATTGATAGACGATCATCCTGACGCAGATCGGTAACCCAAGCCCCAACTCAGGCGCTCAATTGGGATGGATGCCACCTCTGTCACCTTCCCTGGCTTTGCCCCTTCTGCATACGGGCAATAAGCTACAGGACCCGCATCCACACGCATATTCACGGAGGCTTTGCCCCGCAATCCTCACGCATGGTTGGCACCCATCAGGTGCATTTTTTTAATCTTAACCCAAACGCATAATAACATCATTCTTTGGAGATCATGTTTTGGTTGGGAGCGCGGAGAGGGACCGCGGGCTGAATGTACACAAATGTATAGCCTAGCCTGTATTAAAGCAAAGTTTCGTATATAGGCTTATGATGTACCACATTCATCCATGAACTCAACATCCAGGACGCCTCTCGGAGAAACAGATGGTTATATGTGTGTGGATGTATATGCACTTGTGCGTGTGTGGATGCGTGTGCGTGTATACATGCATATTCTATGATGGTAATATTAATGCTGGCTTAGAGCTGCGGATAAATAGCAAGAACTATAACGATATTTCTAAATGGGAAATAAAAAACTGCGCCATTGTCTTGCGTTAAATTTCAGTTTTGCAATATCCTTCTTTCGTAACGATCACCGTGCAAATAACACATAAATAAATACCTACATTTGAATATGGTTTTATCACTTTTAGTTACACAAGGTTTTAGATGGGAACCGCCAGGATACACGAGAACAGAATATAGGAACTGGTGACGAGAGAAATAGAGGCTGGGCGATAATATAGGGAGGAAAGCAGATAAGCGATAACGCACACTTCATGGGAAAAAAGACAATGGCAGAGAAAAAGGATAAAAAAAAAGATAAAAGAAATCGTGGGAGAGAAAAAGCAATATAAAAAGATATCTCCCAATTGAGCGATCAAATAATAAAAAATAAATACATGGGAGAGAAATAATAATGATAGCAATAATAATAACTTCATGGGGAAGGGAAAAGATCTAAAAACTAACTGAAAGTCTTTATGACTTTGAAAAAGCTTTCGAATTTTCCCAGAAATGTGAGAATCCAATCACATTAACCAAACACCTTATTTCAAACTGATAACATAATAACAAAATACTCTTAAGATGTCGGGAATATTAAATTAATGCCCTGTGATGGTATAATCCTCAATAATCTTATGAAACAAATAATAGTTACTGTAACGATAACTGCGAAGGCAGAGGGAAGAGAAAGGCGGAGAAACAAGAAAGAAACCTTTGGGGATAATAGAGCGAGAAAAGTAAAGAATCAAGTATCACATTATATTAGTTAATGTTCATTTTTTAATCTTAATCCAAACGCATAATAGCATCATTCTTTGGAGATCATATAATATTCATAGAGCACGATAGCGGACAAAAATTCAGATGTAACAGAATATTCTATTTGCAGTTAATCAGTTTCTGAAGATATCCTTATTCACCGAATGTAATATGCAAAATACATACACAAACACACATACAGATATATATTATACATACATGCATGCACATACGCATACATATATATTATATACACACACAAATATATTTAGATACTTATATACATACATATACATATGCATATATATATATATAGATAAATACATATAAACATACAAACACACAGAACACACATATATACATGTGTGTGTGTATGTATGTATATATAAATATGCATATGTATATTTATGTATATAAGCATTAAATATATATAAAACGTCATTTACATAGTAAAGCCAGACTACATTACTCCCCACGATGTTCCGGTAGTGGTCAGCCTCGAGGGTTTCCATGAACAGCTGGGCAAGGACTGCTGAAAGACGTGAGCTCATCGCAAGTCTTTGAATTTGCTTCTACTCACGTCCTTGGCATTCGAACAGGCCAAACTCCATGTAGAGGCGGATGAGTGCGACGTAATCATCTCTCGGCAGTGGTAGTTCATCATCGTAAAGAACAACTTGACGTCGAAGCTGATGCAAAAAGCTTTAAAGTCCTGTTAGTTTAGCTAATTCTATATTGTCCCTAATTGACGATACTTTCATGACCCTACATTTTTGCATAAGCTGTTTGTTTCTATCGAGAGCTTACTGGAGCTTTACTGGACGTTATTACCTCCTACTTCAAGTGCAGCATCCTTTATTATGCATTGAACTGTTGGTTGATTTGGTGTTGAGATCGTTGTCGCTGAGAAGTGAATATCTCTTTTGGATGTTAAGGCTAAATTCTGTTGTTCTGGTCTTCAAGTTTGCTAATGTTGCCTGTGGTTTTCGTATGAGTTTCCTTTCCCTTCTGAGGTGTAATTCAATTTGGCCTATGGCCATTCTATGGTCGCTGCCAACATTTACTTCATTAATAACTTCCACATTACTTACTATACCGTGTTTTATGAAATCAAATGCGTTTTTGATGTAAAATGTCCACTTCCGCTCTAGTCTTTTTTTTTTTTTTTTTGTGAAGAATGTATTCTTGATATTGAGTGATCGAGCCTCTGCAAAATAGATTAGAATTTGTCCCCTCTCATTCCTAGGGCCTATTCCATAACCCACTACGGTTTCTCATCTGTCTTTTTAACTGTTTAGTCATTTAAATCTCCTATTATTATTATGAAATAGGTTTTTGCTCTCTTGCTGGCTAAATAAACATCTTCATAGATTGAATCTATTTCTTCATCACTGTTGGCCCCTGTCTAGTGTGGATTTATGAGCAGCAACGCACGGGCCTGCTCACTACACCAGGGTATACTCCCGTGAGTATACCCTGGTATACTCACGTATCAAGTATCAGAAGTGCATATATATATATATATATATATATATATATATATATATATATATATATATATATATATATGTGTGTGTGTGTGATTATATTTTGTGTACACCTAGTGCAGACATAGTTGTTCACCCGCAGATGCCCTAAGTAATACACAAATGTTCATTTTCGTGCACATGCACATACATACATATATGTATGCACCTGTACACACATGCACATGCACACACACACACACATATATAAATATACATATGCGCACATCATATGTGCATATACATGGGTATACATACCCACATATATGCGAACACACACTTGCGTACATATCTTGTACACGTACTTATGACTATACGTAAACACACACACACACACACACACACACACACACACACACACACACACACACACACAAACACACACACACACACACATATATATATATATATATATATATATATATATATAGCCATAATATGCTTACGTACATGTGTATGCATACATACATTCGTGTTTACCCACATATATGTATGCACCTGTACATGTACATGTATATACATATACATATATACATACACATACACATTCTTACACATACACATACACATACTTACTCATATACACACATACATATACACATAAATATGCATATATATACACACCTACTCATATACATACACATGCACATACATATACATACACATACAAACACATATGAATATATATACATACGCACAAATGTACATATCTATGTGTATATATACATATCTAAACCCTCATGCACAAGCATGGGAACATATAAATCTTGTACTCTTACACCTAACTATACGCATACATATAGCTGTACATACACAAAACCATGTACACATGCCCTGCAAACACATGCCTGCATACATGCAGGCATGTCTATGCCTGCATGTAAGTTTAGACGCGCATGTGTATTGCTTTTCTTGCATACACACACATACACCTGCGCACCTCCGTGCATACGCGCTCATACTCGTGCACAGACGTTTGAACAGTGTCTGCCCGAGCGCACAGATGCACTCCATTATAATGAGTCCATGCATTATAATGTGAATAAATTGTAGGTTTGCACTAGATAGGTTGAGGGAAAGAGGCAGGTGAAGTGGGAGAGGAGGATTTAGGACGACGTTGGAATGGGTAAGGATGGGGTTTTGGGTTACAAGAAGTTGGAAAGGTGATTTTGATTCTGGCAGATTTTCGGAGAGGTGTCGCATTCTTTAGTGGTTGCTAAGCCCTACCGGCGTGCGCCCTCGGCCGACTGCGCCAACGGGTCGCGAGGTCAGCGTCTGCTACTCGGTTGTGGTGCCATTACTTGAATTACACTTTGTTAATGCATAGTTTATCTGGCGAATGTTGTCGAGTGGCTAATTATGCTTGTCGCTTTATGGTAACCATGTTTAAATCTACCTGATTTTGTGAAGTACTATACTTACAAACTGGTGGTTTGGCTGTTCCTTAGCAAATCTACTTGAGGGAAAACTTCAATGCCCATACGATTTGGCACTGTTACTCGGCGTCCTGTGGGTGTGGGGTCAGGTGATGCTTGTCATTTTCAAATGATTTTGTAATTTGGTAATCTTTTTCTGGTGGGGGAGTGATTATTATTATTTTTTTTTTTTACCGCTGTTTCTATTTACTGTGGCAATGTCGATGAGCATTGGGATCTTTTGAACTTATTCAGCACGGTAATAGTATTCCTAGTTGGCACTTTCTGGTACTCCTTATAGTTTAAAAGGTCCATGTATGGATGGTCCAATATTGAATTTTATATACTTGTGAGAAGTTTGGATGAAATGTTTAAATTAATTATTTCTATTTTGGTTGCATTATAATCTCCGTATATTTACGAATCTTTCGCTCTTATGTAGTTCTATTACAGATCACTTCTCACTCGTAATTTTTAGCACTTATTATCACTGACCTAACCACGTCACCTCACTTACTCATTGCCAGATACGTATCTCGAATATATATATATATATATACATACATACATACATATATATACACATATATGTATGTATATATACACATCAATATGTATAAATATATACATATAATGAATATACTTTATATATATATATATATATATATATATATATATATGTGTGTGTGTGTGTGTGTGTGTGTGTGTGTGTGTGTGTGTGTGTGTGTGTATGTATATATAAATAGGTAGTATATACATACATACATATAAATGTGTATATATAATACATATATACACATTATGTGTATATATAATATATATATATATATCTTTATATAAAATATATGTACACATATGTAAATATATATACATAGAAAGAGAGAGAGAGAGAGATGGAAAGGGAGAGAGAAAGATTCTTTCAGAATTTTACTGTTTGACTACATATATATACATATATAGAGTCAAACAGTAAATTTCTAAGAGAATCTTTCTCTTTCCCTTTCCATCTCTCTCTCTCTCTCTCCCCCTCCTCTGTGTGTGTGTGTGTGTGTGTGTGTGTGTGTGTGTGTGTGTGTGTGCGCGCGTGTGTTCCTGCCACTTTAGTGCTCGCTTGTTATTTCGCTGGAATGATATTAAATTTATAACTTCCACAACTTATATTTTTTGTGTCTTTTTCTTTTCTTTTAATTCACCTACTTATATCTACGTGGATGACTGTAATACTGTATATTTGTATTTAAATCATGGTTATACTCGATCCTATTTACCCTCTGATCGCATCCGCATACAGGCAGTTACAGACAGGGGCTGTTTTAGAAATATGCGCAAACATACAGAGCAAATCGATGAGACTGAAACATACCAAACGCTCTTCCGTCGCCGTGCCTTCCTCAGTAACTTTAATTAAAGCGATGTGATGTAAGTTAATGTAATGGCATAGGTCACCGGAGCTACTTGGGATGCGTAGCATTTGAAAGAAGCAAGAGCTTCTTTGAATAATAGCGAAAAAAAATATTTACTCCGTTATCTCCTAAGCACTTTACTGGGGAAACTTCCCGGCGGACTACCAATGCTCACGGTTTTTTGTCCCAAAGAAGAATACAATTTCAACATGCAGAATCCCCATATTGCTAAAGCTTGACATACTGCAGGTTGGCTTATAAATCGACCGTATTATCATCCATGAAGGTGGACGGGAGTCCCGGCGGCGCGAGAGTTGAGCGGACACTCGGCTCGGCAGCCCCTGTTCTGAATGAGAGCCATCAGACCGTAAAGGACTTGGTCTTTGGTAACGAATAAGTCTAATTTATCAGTGACGCGCGTGTGTGGAGGTTAATTCGATCAGTTTAATGAAAGGCCTTTAGTGAGTGATGAGGTCGTAGAGGGTTGCCCGGGCTTGTTTCAACTTTGATCTTTGATTGTCTTTACCGGCTGCTTTTGGATTTCCACTGCTCAGCCACAAACCTCAAAAACTACACGCACTAAACATAATTTGCCTCGCAATCGCGTCGCATTAACATTAATTATTCTTTAATGGGAGTGAAATTTCATTTAGAAACCTCGTAAAACTCTGGTTTGGGTGAAGCCTAAATGAGGCCAGCGCTCCCCATTTGCCTCGCTTTCCCCGATAATAGGTGAACAGCCGCCATATCATTCAGCAACGCAGAGAAATTACTCACTTTAATTTTCCTTATGCATAAGCAAACTCTACATTTCCTATTGTACTCAACATGGTTTGACGTCACTTAAAATCCCATTCACGATAAGCCCAAACAATCATGTGTAATAATACAATCATCATTCAGCTCATTTATCCATAAATCTTACAGCCTTAATTCTGTAAGTATTTTCCTTCCAAGTTACTTATGTTGATCATAAGAAATAATTGGTTGATTTAGCTATACTGTTTACGAACTGCTATAATTTACATGTCATGAACTGTTGACACTTCATATTTGATATATGTCTTTAAAACAAAAGCATAAATGTATTTCCTGAAAAAAGACAAATAAATTCAAATCTTTCTGACCTTTCGATGAAATTCGGATTTTGAAAATGTTTCACTTGGTAAAATTATTTATGAATAGTGATTTTTCCTACCATGTACACACACACACACACACGTGTGAGTGTGGTTACGAGTGTGCATGGTTATGTATGTGTATGAGCGTGTGTGAGTGTGCGCTCGCTAGACTGTTCACTTTATCCATCGAACTGTACTTGGAGTTATTTATTATTATTAATGAATGGTGGCTCATTTGTAATTCTCTGAATTAACATCAAACAACACAATTTATTCAGAGGGTCTCGGTTACTCTCGGTGCTCTATCACAATATGACGGTTTTGAAACAGATTGATGTTTTGTCATCAAGGTACCTTTGGCTTTGTGTGACAGGTGATAAGAGGTTAATCTAAACCCATTCGCCCCGGATTTATGCTCTGTCCCCCGTAGTTTTTGGTGAATTTTGTTACATACAGATGGTTCCACATGTGCTCAGCCGGCAAGTAGTCTATTAGTAGGCCCTAGTTACCGATCCTGATTTCCCAATTCCTTGAATTGCGGGGAAAATGTCTCATACACTGCTGTGTATGAGAGTGGATGTTTTTGTAATATTTTATTAAGAACACGGTCAATTTCCAAATTGCACTA
>NC_061836.1:698534-701034 GCF_019202785.1 Penaeus chinensis
TCATTTTGATGAATCCTGCGGCGAGTGCACGCGGCGGCGCCTCCTTCGCGGCCCCTTGCCTTTTCTTCAGGCTGCGTGTTTTCTTAGGTGGCAGCCGAGCAGCGGGGATCTGTCTAGTTTGAGAGGAGAACTTGGCTTTGAAGGAGAGAAATTCTCAAACACAAATAAAAGAATTTAGAAAAGCAGTCCCGAGGCGGCCGCTACGCGGTGAAAGCTCTCGCTTCAATGCATGATAGAGAACGAAGAATTGCGAAAGTTTGAAGAGTGCGTTATTTACTTCAAGCACAGGGCTGTAAATAAAATCTGACCCAGGAGGTGATGTTTATGTATTATTTTACAGTCATACATTGCAAAACTTTTATTTCCAAAGTGCTTCTTACAACTCGCCATTTATTAAAATATTTTTTGAGTGGTAGAGTGAAACTATTGTTTTAGTAAGTGTAGTGTTCGTCTTCGATAGTTTTCTTTTAACTTTTAACTTTCTAAAAATATTTTAAAGGATTTATCTAAACTGGCTGTGGCATCGGGTATCCTTCTGTCCATATATATTTGTTGGCGCATAGAGACGTGTAAAGATCTTGAAATATTAGGTGTATCTGATTTATATGGAGCAACATATGCGTGAGTTAAGAGCAAAGCGATAAATGTTTTAAAGCAAATCTTAGGATATTAAATTGAATTTTGCAAAAAGGACCATTCATTAGTTTAAACAGGTGTCAATAAAGCAACTGCTTGTATTTTCTTGCATTACGCTGTTTATTTTTATAAGTGTACATATTTCATTCAGGATGCTGCATAAGGAATAATGAGAAGTTAAGCCTGTGTTAGACTTGGCCTTAAGATCTGATGGTAGGTAACAGAATGTTACATTTATATTTCACCAGTAATCCTGTGATGGCACTATGTGACTTTAACGTTAATAATTCATATTGCATGGAATTTAACATCATATGTCTTTGGACACTGATACTTTGTTATCAGATGACATTATCTTATTTAGGGATATTTGGTTTAGACTATTGGGATTACGTAATCTGTTTGGAACGTTTCAACATCACTTGTTATACTTTGGAAGTAGCAGTATGTGTTAAGCATTATTTGGTAATTCACATTACATCTGGGTTATTACAGTTTCAATATTATCGCTAACCAGATTGAAAATTATATATTTGTTCTCTTTTATTGTTTGTAAAGCATAAAGGGCTCACGTAACATTTTTTCATCCTGAAGTTGCATTAGAAGTAAAAATATTACAACAAATATAACGTTTCACTGGTGATCAATAATAATGAAATACCATGGTATAAGAATTAAAAAACTGAGAATACATAAACAGAATCGTGTGCGGTGAGCTCTGCAAATGTTATCTTTACCTTTACACATGAAGCCAGTTGAGAATTAAAGAAACGAATCTATGTGTCGTATTTTTTCATTAATATGTCTCTCTGAGTAAAATGATGACCTATGCTGTCTTGAATATGCCAGCTCCACTCACCAGCTAGGAAGCAATTGCAAGATGAAAAGGCTTATTCCTACTCACTGTCATGAATTATAATTCAAAGGAAAAGGTTGTCTTTCCTGATAGCCTCGCAAATTGCTTATGTTATAAAGTTTTAGCACAGAATTTTTCCAAAAAGAGGAAATGCAACTTGGTTTGAACTCTCATTGGGTTTAAGCAGAAATATAGATGGTAAAAGCTGAGTCCTGCCATGATTACTATTCAATTAGGTTCACACGTCTGCCCTTCAATCAGAATTTGCATATCAAACGACTTGATTTACATGTTGGACTTATCTCTCATACACCGCCCGTTCTAAGTCTTTGACTCAGTCATGTAGGCTTGAACAACAGATAACTCAATAGAAACTGGTCGTTTGTGATCATGTGCGGCGGCCTATACTTTGGTGTAGGTGTATAGGCAGGCGAGTATATCAGTAAGCATCAGGGTAAGTGCAGAACGACATAGAAACATGTAAGGATTTGCGTGTATAAGGTGTGTGTGTGTGTGTGTGTGTGTGTGTGTGTGTGTGTGTGTGTGTGTGTGTGTGTGTGTGTGTGTGTGTGTTTGGGCATGGAAGACGTGTTTCTATGAAAAACAATGTTTAATTAATGTTACATTTTTCCCTTTATTTCTTTCACTTGTTATTTTTTCCTGCTTCCAATTTTCCTATTAAAAGCAAGATATGTGCAGTCCGTTTGATCTTGAGAGGACGACAATTACAGGCTCGACTGCGGCAGACAGGCCGTGGCTCCTAAATATCTACTTTAATCCGCTGCATTATAAAATTTCTTTGCAGCGATGGAAATAATTCGCCATGTCTGATACAAACATTCCGTTGCTTGCCTTAATAATCTCCAAAAGTGCCTAATCATTAAAGTAAGATTTTCTGCCATTTGTTCTGTTCTTTTACTTTGCTTTTTTTTTTTTATCTCTTGAAACGCCTCATACACTTGGTCTGCGTTTTTTAAATGCATCTTCATTAGTATTCATTCTTAAAGT
>NC_061836.1:706034-713534 GCF_019202785.1 Penaeus chinensis
TTTTTTGTAATTAAGATTCATCTGGCTTCACTCTATAAAACACAAAAGTAATGCCAAAATTGAGAAATGCCCCGTGAATAGCGAGGCCGTGACTACAGCTAATTAGTCTATATATTTATTTAAGGCCTATTATGCTTTCTTTGGTTCATATTCCTTTCTGTTTAGGTTGCTTTCTTCCACCCATCTCACTCACTCACTCACTCACTCACTCACTCACTCACTCTCTCTCTCTCTCTCTCTGTGTGTGTGTGTGTGTGTGTGTGTGTGTGAGTGTATGTGCGTGTGTGTGTGCGCACGCGCGTGTGCGTGTGCGTGTGCATGTGTGTGCGTGTGTGAGTTATAAGTTTCATAATCGTCTTGCTTTTGGAAAGCAGCTGCAGAGACAAGATCCAAGGAATGTGACGCCAGCTCCTCTTTAAGGCAAAACGATGTTTCTTTGTTTCCATGAACGCATTTCAATTTTGTATTGTTTGCTGTTATCGGCCCTCATTTGAACTGCCTCTCAGGTTACGTTCGTTTATTGTGTGCATATATGAAGAATCTAACCTCAGTTCTTGAAAATTAAGTTAGCGCAGAAATTTAATCGTTTCGCAGATCTTTAACTAGTATTGAAACGGTGATTCTCCTGCCTTTACGTGCGCTCGAGCGATTTGCACCCCACTCCTACTACTCCAAATGTCATTACTTGAGCTCTGCCACTTACCATAAATTCCGGTGCCGTTAGCTCACCCCTTCGACCGTCATGCTTTATTACATCAGAGATTCAAGGATTACTTGCTCTGTCATTAGTTTAATTACCGTGATTTTAATTTACAACCCCAAATTAAATTCAATGGCTGTTTCTTAGTTTTCTCCATCTTTTATTTACTGATTCATCATTATAATGAGTCCAGCAAACTGTTAACAAGACTATAGACATCATCCATAATGACCTGATGTTTTAATGAAGAAATAGCTTGCTTAATTGTGCTCTTATATTTATATATTGATTTACCTATACGAACATGTGTGTGAGTGTATGCGCGCGCGCGTGTACTTATTTGTGTGTGTGTGTGTGTGTGTGTGTGTGTGTGTGTGTGTGTGTGTGTGTGTGTGTGTGTGTAGAGACAGAGTGAATACAGGAGTAAAGTTAACATAAGCTAAATGTAAATGCACTCGCATAATAAGCAGTGGCCGCAGCCTTGGCTAAATAGGGTCCAGCACGCAAACGCGGCTGCGGAAGGAGCGGAGGACCAGGGCGGGTTGCCTGTCACGTGGGACGGAAGAGGGATTGCAAGGATTGAAAGTTTCAAGATGTATGTAGCGCGAAGACTGGAGAGAAGGGAGAAACCATTATTGAAATTGGAACACGGAGTTGATTGACGAAGGTCTCTTGGCAGTTTACAGGTGTGGACATTAAAGGATGAAAATCCTGAGTGATGTCGGAAACTAAGCAGCTAATCTGGTGGATAGTCTCCCTCTGAAAGGAGATGACTACTTAATTGATGCAGAATAGGGCGCTTAAGCAGCGGAAAATGGTCAGCGTCGGGTTAAGACCCCAGTAGGAGCGGAATATGGTGAGGGTCACTTCCTCGGAATTGCAGTGCGATATGGTGCATGTCAGCCACGGCAAAGGGCAGAGAAAATTAAATTCATAAAAAGGAAACAGATCACGTAAAGGAGTCTAAACGTCGAATTCATCTCTACATACAGGTTGGATACTAAAAATTGAAGGCAGTTCTAAGAATACTATAAATTATCTTTAACGTGAAAGAGTTCTTAGAAAATGATCTCTTCCTCCTGCCAGGGAGGCGAATCACCGTTCAGGACGGCGCGGAGGGGAAAAAAAAGGAAACAACCCTTTTAACTGAAAGATACCCCAGAATGATGCTCAGTTTGCAATGTATGTTCATCTTGATTATGAGAGCACTCATCTCTCCTGTTGCAGAAGGTGGCCTGTGTTTAATTAATAAACTTTGCTTGACATGCTGCCATTCGTCAATCACTGTATACGTTTCATTCATCAATAAATTACCATGCAATATACATCAATTCATAAAGCATAATATAGACATACGTAAATAACAGCTAGTAAAATTCGGTAAACAGAGCCTACAGTTACTGAACAGTTACAGCCTGCTTATGGAATACACTAAAAGGCCCATTCAGCACAGCGACGGCGACCGGAGACCACTGCAAATCGGAAACAGAATAAAGGTTTCAAGAGAATAAACTAAGGAGGAAGTTCCCCTGAGGAGTTCGCCTCGAGGGAGACAGACAAGTCTCACGCAACAATGCCTCGACCACTTGACCGTGTGAGATTCTGAAAGGTTTGCCAGAAGACCCTCGGTTATCTGATTCATAAATCTTTGAGAAGCAGCGAAAAGTTTTGTAATCTTTTAAGACTTATGGTATTGGAAGACTTGAAGACAAAAGACAATTGATTTTTTTTTTCCTGAGAGAGGATACAAGTTACATCATATTGGGAAAGAGATATAGGATCCGGAATAAATGAAAGGCTAGATTAGGAATGTGTGAAATATATTTATGTTAAGTACACGTGAATTACCTTAAAAAAAAAAAAAAAAAAAGATTAATGAATGTGCGTGATGAATCGTGCTTTTGGGATTGTATTTTGATATCTAAGCAGAGATCGGGAGCTGTAAATGTTGTGATAGATTCATTGCGTGAAAAAGGTCTAATACATTCTTCCGTTTTCTTTTCCTACAGCTCAAGCTCATGTATCACGCAACAAAGCAACATACATAGAAGCACTAAAACATCCGCAGCAATAAATGTAGAATTATATTATAAACACTGATTTTACTTTTTTTTCTTAGTTTTTTTTCTGGATATGAAATGTTGGTTTAAGAGCAACGTTTACATTTATATGTTTTTTTTTTTTTCATGACATTAGTTAAAGGTTACATTTCCGTATTATACCAATCATTAGATATATTTCACTGTATTTTACGGATACACTTCCACAAATATATGTATATATATGTATACATATATATACTTGTATTAGATAGATAGATATAGATATATACATACAAACAAACTATATCAACAGGGTCATCTTGATTATACTAACTTTTAGTGTGTGTTTAGTGTATATTACACACAATGTAATATATATATATATATATATATATATATATATATATATATATATATATATATATATATACACACATACGGAGTTGACCTTACAGCCGACCTCTTCCCCTGCCATTTCGCCCTCTTAACCGGCGCCCGAGGCTGTCCGTGACAGTCTCAGGCATAAGGCAGGCAAGGCAAGGCCGAGGGAATCTTGGCGGAAGCAGAGGTCGGGACACAGAGAGACGTGAACAAAAATCATTAAAAACGTATAGAGAGATTTTTTAAATTAACAAACGAACGAACAAAAATCCCAGTAAATGGCTTTGCCAACATGTTCTACTGTTGCAGACGACGTGGGAAATTTAACACTTCTTTTCATGTCACCATGGCAGGTGGATACCCATGTGTCATATGCAAAATCAAGAAACACACCCAAAGTATGTTTATCACAAATTCCCCAGGGATAACGAAAAGCAAGTGGGGAATCAAAGCGGATATATGGTATTCTTATTCATTACATGGTCAGTATTAGGTTTAATAAAGCAATTTAATGTTGTATGTTGCTGATATAAAGCTTAAAAGTTAATTATATGTAATTCATAGTTGACAGCAATGAAAACGAAGTAAATAAAATCATTTACATATGGTTTGACGCAAAGGTAGCCGTGAAATACAGAATGTTTTTTTTTTTTTTATGCTGCTACACGTGCAACTTTATTAATATTGGTGATATATTTTTGAGAGTTACACAGTGGAAGGCATCATTAAAAGTAGATGCAGTTATGTGGAGATGCCCAGATCAGAATTTGGAAGGTAGTTTATATGCAGTCCATAGAGTATACCACTTGTAAATCTGCTATACCGAACAGATATCATACTTGTTACTTATATTTTTTATGTATACTATATGAGCATCAAACATACTAGACACAGGTATTCTGTATTAATATTAACCCTGCATAGGTTAAAAGCAATTTATGAGCAATACATGCTGTATATTATGTTAATTCATTTGCCTGTGACTTTTATTTATTTTATACATACATTTATACATACATACATTTTCTTTCTTTTTTCAGAAGAAAGGCAAGTTAGTTTTGACATGCCTGTTGTCACAGACCGATTGATTGATCAGGTTCATGTAGTACTGGTGTGATGAAAGACTCCACATGTGAAAACCTGAAAGCTCCTGTACAGATTCTGAGAGCTTCATTTCACACTAATTCTAGCATCTGGGGAACAGTGGCAGTTGCAGGTGAATAAGCCTCACACTCATAATCAATTTTAGTACGAATAAGTACTTGATAAAGCCGCAGAATCGCTGTGCCGTCTGCACCCTATGACAGCAAGAATGACCAGCAAAATACTTGCATATCCTGTAAGCTTCCTCCTGAGCAATACAGTGTAAAGTCATCCATATCCGGACTAAACGAGAATAGAAATGGCAGAGTCACACTTAAGACAACGGTGGTGCACCACTTGGCATGGAGGCTTATATAGTAATAAAAGTGGCTTAAAATTAAGTGTACCCACTGCTCATTGAAACTCATGAAAACTGATTTTATGTTTACTCTTGTTCCTCTTGTATAATATTCAATTACTGAGAGTTTGCGTAAAACTTGCTTTGGATAAAAATTAAGTAGGGTATTGAGTGAATTGATTATAACATTTGTAAGGGGATATGTATATACTTAATAATATATATTGAATATTAGCTCATTTTTTTTTCAAAGGATAACGGAAGATTTTTGATTATCTTGATTCCTTCCTGAGTTTTCTATTGTACAGAGAATGCATCATATGGGAAGATAATCAGAATTGCTTATCTATGTATTGAACAGGATTGTCGTTTCGTTGTTCTGACAGTAAAGTTATCTTGAGTCTGAATAAAAAGAATTAAATTTCATAAGGCATTATTTAAAGAATTCTATTTTTTCCCGTTACTGACACCTGTGGAGGACCATCCACGACAAAAAGAAGTCAACCTAAAATGTGTCAGCCAAGTCTCACACAGCACTTTTGGGCAACAAGCACCAATAGATCGTAACAAACACACACTAAAAGTTAGTATAATCAAGATGACCCTGTTGATATAGTTTCATCTGACCTTCAACATCATTTTTAATTTAATCATCGTGACAATGCTGATGAACTTGAATCAGTGGCACCAGTGCCTACTGTTCGTCTTGAATGTTTGCTTGGTGTTTCTCTATGATGCTTGAGGGTGAAGAAAACACCGATGAAAACTAAAGTAGGTTCATTGGAGATTAGTTCTGACAAAAATAAAACGGAACTCTGAACCACACGCCAGGCTCCGTCTGAGGGTGTTACTGCCAGACGCGTGACTACAGAGACGAAATATAATATTGTACTCTATATATCATACAGAGAATCTCACTCTTTCATATAGATGATATGCTACACAGCAATATGAACTAAACATAACCTTCTATATTTCACATGGTGTAACATATACCACTAAAGACAGTGTGTATAATATAATCACATAATTATCATAATATACGTACGATAAGACTGCCATCACAATCCGTATGCAATGGCATCACAACATGGCACTCACAACTCACATCATTATCATAACTCACTTCATTATCACAACCCACATCTACTAGCATTCAACGTTTTTCAAATAATTCAATCCTTTAGACGGTGATAAAGAACTAGATTCAAAGGCATCAAAGCATACTATCCCAAGTTTTGGTACTTTGTTTGAACAAGAAGAGAAGGTAGCAGAGCAGAATGATATCAATAATAAATGTTCAGATAATGGGATTACATATGTCTCAGGATATGGTTAATATAAAGTACTAAAAATCGCAAATTAGAAAATTTTAAATCACAATAAACTGAATTAATCATAATGATAATTCCTTTCACAATATTTTGCAAAAGAAATGTAAACAACTTTTGTAATAACAAAAAAAGAAAAGAAATATAAGTGGTAAAAAAGACTAATCAGATTGTAAAGTTGTTACCTGCTTGAAAGATATTCATTTTACAGAGAAACTGCATTGTCATGACCAATTTTTAAAAATAGGATTTACGTAATAAACGAAAATTACCCTCATCTGCCTTAGGCCTAAAAAAAAAAAAAAAAAAAAATATATATATAAATATATATAATCTTTAACACCTTGTTTTATCCATTTTTGTATTTTAGATCTAGGAATGAGTACGGTACAGGAATACAACGGTACTTGCATTTTTGGTACCTAAATATAATTCATTGTTAAAGCATAAATTTACTATATTACTATTGTGCACAGTTACTGTGTGTATATTTTTGTCTGCACCTGAAATATTATTATGTTTAGCTACAGTTCATACTTCTTGTTTTGTGTTCTGATTTGTTTAATGTGTAAATTATGCCAATGTAGTTTTTTTTTTCTCTCTCTCTCTCTTTTTGTAGTAATCTCTTTTATTTATGTTTTGCATACTTTGTCAATAATTCTACTTTTATTTGTGTGATCCAATATGTAGAGCCTACTGCTTGTAGGCTTAGACGATTTCAATAACAGATGTATAAGAACAAAAGCTTGTTATTTCTGCCCCAATTCATGCTGTGTGTGTGTGTGTTTGTGTGTAAATAAATAAACGAATAAATAAATATATGCATATAATACAGATAATATACTTATGTATATATATATATATATATATATATATATATATATATATGCATACACAAACACAAACATACATATATTTATATGTATATATACACATCTAAATATATATAAGTATATATGAATACACAGATACATAATATCTATGTCTATATATACATATATATACACATTTATATATTTATATAAAAATACAAACACACGCACACACACACACATATATATATATATATATATATATATATATATATTATATTGTCGTACATTGAATCATAGGAACAAACGCAGTTTTGGTCGTTAATAAAGTGTCCTTAAAATAAGAGGCAAAAAGATGAACATGGAAAAAAAACGCATTGCTATCAATAGACGTATCTAGAGATATCTGGCATTTATTGTAATTACTATCTAAGAAGCTTCATAGATGGCACTGGCCGCGCTGCTGAGTACCTCACATTTTTTTTATTGCATGAAGGGGTACCACTTTCCTAGCTTTCCTTAACCGTCTGGACGTGAACGACCGCGAACAGGTCAGCACGGACAGAGGGAGGCGGCATAGCAGCAGAAGGATCGGCAGCCCTAGTACACTACGGCATATTTACCGATTTATATACAAGTTAAGTTCTGTAGTTGTGCATGCCTGTGTGGCAATGATTCAATTATGAAGGAGTATATGTCGCCTTTCCTGAGTTTATTTCCTTCCGATAATTCGAAATTATGCTTGTCTATCTTTTACGTACATCTACAAACAATAAACAGTTTCACTTTAATC
>NC_061836.1:723534-726034 GCF_019202785.1 Penaeus chinensis
ATATGCATACATACATGCATACATCAGTACATGTATGCAGTACATGCATGCATAGAGAGAGAGAGAGAGAGAGAGAGAGAGAGAGAGAGAGAGAGAGAGAGAGAGAGAGAGAGAGAGAGAGAGAGAGAGAGAGAGAGAGAGAGAGAGAGAGACATATGTCCGGTATATATAATATATATCATATATATCATATATATGCGTATATATACATATGCATATTATATATATACATATACATACATGCATACATCAATACATCCATGCATACATTTATAGACATATATATATATGTATACATGTATATGTATGATATAGATAGACATACATAATTATATATGTATTATATATTTTAGAGAGAGAGAGAATGTTCTCCCTCACTCACAACCACATCCACAAAAAATATATTTCCGATTACATGAGACAGAGAAGCACGCCCATCCCAAGAGAAAAAAAAAACGGAGCACAGGCACGAGCGCCTAGCGAGGTTGCCCGTCCGGGCGGCAGTGAGAGGCACGGGCGGACTCAGACGCGGCTCGCTCGAGAAGGCCCATTCAGCGCCAAATGCCCTCAGTTGGGCCAACAACCGTTGTCAGATTCGGAAGGGATTTGGGGAATTACTGAGAATCTTGGAGGAAAGAGGACTTGCAGACAATGTTGTGTAGGGAGTAATTTTGTGGAAGAACTAATTATATATTCACTTTCAATTGATGTTTTGCTAAGTTTTCTCTATTTTCCTATTTTCCTTACATTTATGATTCATTTATATGTGTGTGTGTGTGTGTGAATGGCCAGAGCTGCGAAACGATTCACAATTTTGAGTCAAAACTTACTATTTCCTATCATACAGTATATATAATTAACAACTAAATCTAATACGATGATCCGTTTTCACACCGCCCGCCCATTAATTTCCGCCGCCACACAGTAAAATGTTGAAGACACTCTGCCTGTCTCTGGCTCCTCTTTCTCTCTCTGACTCCTCTCTTCGGCAATCTTATACATTTTCTATCCTTCTCTTTATCATTTATTCACTCGGGCTCCAGTTATTAAACAACCTTCTACATCTTTCTCTTCTTCCTTCATTGTGATTTTCTTCCATTAAAGCTACTGATCAGATTATTATTATTATTATTATTATTTTGATGAGCATTATTAAAAGATCCTAAAAAATAGATTCTGGGTAAAATGGCTATGGGACTGGCCATCGCCTTACATCACTTGGAATAATACATCAGTGGACTGGAACCTGATGATAAAAATGTCATTTAAATTTTTTTCGTTTTGTTATTCCCTATGTCAATTTCTGAATACAAGAGAGCACTGGAGTGTAATATAATATCAAAATGATCTTATCGCCTGAAACCCCGACAGAAAGATGATTACAAACCTGCTTTTAAAATAGCAGAAATACTCTATACATCCTTCTCCCATCCTCCTGCTGCGGTCTCTGAATTTAATACAGGTAGTTTAGCAGCCGTTTTTCTCCGTTTATTTTTACACCAGTTTCTGTCTGACTTTACAATTGTTTGCGGCAAACATTCGACCGATAAGGTAAGCAATGCAGTGAAATACTTTGTATATTGTGTGGCAGAATACATCTCTTCTCGCAACGTTTTCTTACTTATACAAATATTCATTTTGTTGCTAACGCAGCATTAGCATTATCTAAACAGAGCATCAGAGTATATTTTCATCGCAAAAGTCTTCAATTACAACCTTCAATTAGCATTACATGAAAATTGCATATAAAATATGCATCAATACCACTTGTTAATATCAAAGTGAAACATTATTTTTTTCCATGTTCTCTTATAGTTTATTTTAATCTCTCCCCCTCCTTCTTCCTCCCCCACTATATGTGCACATACACACACTCACAATGTATATATAAACATATATATTGTTACAATTAAAGTTGTTCAAAATAAATATGAATCATTCTACTTTGTAGTTATCCTTACTTTATTGAAAAAAAATGTTTGTTTATGAGCCAAATTTATCGGAATTTTCTCGAGTTAAGTTCAAATCTTTATTCTGTATCTTTAATATTCTCAAAACTCAGCTCTTAGCTTATACTACAATTATTCAACTGTATTTTAAACTTTATAAACTTCTATTATTCTCAAAGCATCATTAAAGAGTAAGATTTAACAAAAGTGTATTCTCAGTCTTCTCTATGTATCCTTAAGGATTTCTAATTTTCTCAGCTTCAGTTCTATATCCTTATTTTGTATCAATTTTATAACTTTCGTGTTTTAGCAAGAACTGCAGCAATTGTAAGGTGAGATAATTCCTATTTCTAATTAATAAGAATGAAATAAAAGATTCCACAAAATATTAAATAAACTTTAAATGTTCTGACAATCTTCTATATATTTCTATCATCAGGCGTATTCATATAATTTTATTTTTTTTTTAATTATTAAATAAATGTTAAATTATTCAATAAAATATACATCAAAATCTGAAGCTTAATTTAATATTCTAATAACAATAAACA
>NC_061836.1:738534-758534 GCF_019202785.1 Penaeus chinensis
ATATTTTATGCCCTAACACTCCACCCGGTGGTTCACAACACTGCCTGGCTTTAATAGAGAAAATCACTGAAGCCTTCATATTACGACAGTTCGCTTCTCTAACCTCCCTGAATTTTTTGTTGAATTTTACATAATAGTACAAAGCTTCTTTTGGTACCGTGTCAAGGTACAAAAGTTCTTTATTCAAACGACCTGTCAGACAATCAAGTAACCAAGTAATCTCAAACACTTTTCATTGTTCGCTTAAAATCTCAAGCCTCGTTTCTCATTCAGTAACAAGCTTTTCTAAATGATCTTCCCTAATAATCTATTCATGAAAATCTGTTGTTGGAAACAAGTTCTTCCTCTACCGAATTCATACAAGATTTTTAAAAGATCGACCGAAGAAAATAATTCACAAACGCAGCAACATTATCTTTATATTATCATTTTTATATTCTTTACGCTTTCGTTTGTTCGCATATTGTTATCTTTATGATTTTTGTAACAGTTACATTCACATAACATATTAATTCAGAATGTTATTCAGTTCAGTTTTTTTCTTTTCCTCAAAAACAGGCCTCAACATTTTCCTTTATGAAAGTCTATTAATTCCTCATAATATTTTTCGCTGACAGATACTAGTTTCGTGTCATCTACACTTACTTTTGACCATGACATCAACTATTCCTTATCAGTCATTTAGTTCATGTCTTCTGTGTTCAGTGCTAAGTGTTCCGGCGAGAAGCATCATCCCTACAGAGTTCATTCTCTGCCCTTCATTATAATTCGATACCGCTATCTTCTTTAAAGTGGGTTGCCTTATTTTCAAAAATCCTAATCTAATATTATCTCCCAACTGAACACTGTGCAAACTATACAACTCTGTGACTCAACAATAAGTAATGAAGATGTAAATATTAATTTTACAAAGACTAAATTGTTAAAGTTGTATTATATCCATTATCAATTCCACAAGTGTTAAACATTAAGCTGAGTGAATTTATTATGTCAGCCTTTTCCGCAGAGGCACGGAGGTGGAGACTTTCCACCGTCCTTGATTTTCATCTTTTTCAGTAATACCCTCAAAGTGCCAAATCAAAATGAGTTTGTAGTGTAAGCTGATGCCTACAGCACGGGTCTCGTAAAATTAAGAATAGGCGGGGACGTTCATGAGAAGATGGTAGCTAAACCATTCCACGTTAATCCCACGTCCAATCTTTATCAATAATTTATTAACTTTATACTTTCATTGATAAGTATACTCTATTTAGCCATTATAATTCATATTTTACTGATGTGTTTGTTTATAACTCCTTAATTCAAAGTTCGTTGATTAATCACTCAATCATTTCTCTTCACTGTTAATCTAGTTGATTTCTTGATACCTGTAGAGCGAAAATAAAAAGAAGTAAACTTAAATGAAATAGCAGAAAATATTTAAAAAAAAAGAATAACAAAAAAGAAGACGAAACAAGATTATGCTAGAAACCTGATATCTCTCACGTCAGTATATGAAAGAGAATCAGTAATGTAAATATACTTGTCGCCAATAACAGATTAATAGAAGCTCTACAAGGCTGCCCAGTAAAGCGAGCCGCACCGTGGTAGTACCTTAGAGCGCTGTTTGGCGGCAAGACTGTGGCCAATATAACCTCTTGGCGATTTGCCCCAAAGATAGTTTGAATAACTATCTAAAATTAAACGAAAGTGACTTAAGAGTTAAAAGGGATGGGAAAGTGAACTTGAGTCAATTACATCATATTTTAAGAATGTTGAATAAAAGCTCTAGATATATTAAAAGGAACACATGATCAAGGCTCACGGTACTAAAAGGTGGCTTATAGATGGTGCTGAGCCGTGCTGCAAGTCGGGACATTCAAAAGGAGGTCAACAATGTTAACACGTCCACTTCGAGTTTGAAGAGTGCAAATTACTTGGGGCAAACACAGTGTCCGTTTCTCAAGATTCAAAATATAAATTAATTCTGCTTTACATCTCAAACTATGCCTATTCTGGATGGATATTAAGACTGGACAAAAGTATGGACATATAGTTAGATTTATTTCTTTATCGCTAAATGGAGTAACAAATAGTCAATGCTTTGTCGCTTTGTTCTTGTTTTGAGGACCGCTCATCCAATCAACTTGAAACAAGAACACCGTCTGGCTTTCATCTTCAAACAGTGCTTTCTCCTTGATAGTCGAAATGCACAGGCGCACGCACGCACGCACATACATGTACATATACACAAATAACAGGAAAATATTTAATTATAAAACTCTATCTTTTATGTTATAATTTTTTTTTCTAACATTTCTTTTCTAACGATCATATTCGTCTTCTCTGCACTATCTTGCTTATCCAGTATATTCCTTTCATCTAACTTTTAATTTGTTGTTTAGATTTCCTCATGTCCTGTACTTTCGTTGTTATCCATTCCTTCTTTCTTGACTTCTATATACTCATTTCACTTCATTGTCCGTATCTGCTAGAATTTCTTACCACTGTAGATTCACAAATAGCTCATTTTTTGTTTGTTCCCAGTCGTAAAGATGCCTTCGAGATGTTCACAGTTCTTTCTGCATGTCAGTCATGCATGCAGTTCAGGTAGTGTCTTTGCCGGAAACTTGAGTTTTATATTTTCCCCAATTTAATTTAGCTGGGACTCAGAGCAGGGCGCATTTTTGCTTTAGGCCTTCTTAAACCTTTCCTTAGTTGGATTATGTGTTCTTCTTTATACATATGTAACGGTTATTAGATTAGCCATGGTCATTGTGGATTCTCGCTCATTAATTAACACATTTGCTGATTCCAATCTTTATTATTCATCTTTTCTTCGAATTTCACGTTACCTACACTATTTAAAAAAAAAAAAGTCAATATAACGTTCAATCCTGTTAAGTTTCAGCCTGCTTAATACATTTATGTTTTAGTATAGTTAGTATATTATATATATAAACATTTAAACAAATATATAAACATACATTTTGATATATATACATATATATCTGTGTGCGTTTATGTGGGTGTGTATACACACACACATATATATACAATATATATATATATATATATATATATATATATATATATATATATATTAATAAACATACTTATATATTTATATATAAATATAAACGTGTGTATGTATATATATATATATATATATATATATATATATATAAATATATATATATATATATATATATGTATTTATATAATTACAAAAATATATATATGTATATGTATATATACACATATATACGCACATATATATGTATATGTCTGAGTGTGTGTGACTGTGCATGTGTATGTTTATGTGTACCTATGTATACATATATACACATATATAAAAAATCATATATTTATACATAAACATACACACACGTTTTAGTTGTTTTTTGTTTGTTTTTTGGGGGTGGCGGGATGGGGGTAGGTTAGTTGTAAATTACGACACACAGACACAGACACAGACACAGACACATATATATGTATATGTATATGTATATATATACATATACCTCATACATTGTGCATCGATGTGTGTATACACGATAGGTGAAAAGGAGAACCGAAGAATAAAAAATTATAAACGAGAAACTTTTATCAGAATATTCACAATATGCTCATGTTCTCAACTTTTTTAACAACATAACAAAGAAACATATTTCCAAGGGAAAAAACGTCACTCCAACTATTCCAATATTCCTCATTATTTGTACCGCGCACAGACAGACACACGCCCGCGCGCGCGCACAACATTTTATGTGTGTGTGTGTGTGCATATATACAGCATACATACACACACACTTACATGTACAAATATATGTGTATATACACACGAGTATATGTATATGTATATATATATGTATGCGTATATATACTGCACACACACACAAATATACATACACGAATGTAAATATACATAAATGCACATATATATACATATACATACATGCATACATATATACATATATATATATGTACACATTTGTGTGCATGTGTGAATATGTGAATATGCATATGTAAATGGTTAATGATTAATGCTTTAAACAAATAAACGTGTACATATATATACAAAATGTGTATATATATATATGAATATAGATATACATGTGTAAATATATATATATATATATATATATATATATATATATATATATATATATTTACATGTATATATACATGTGTATATGTGTGTGTATATATATATATATATTATATATATATATATATATATATATATATATATATATATATATATATATACACATGTATATGTATGTGTGTATATATAATATATATGTGTATATATATAATATATATACACATATATATATTATATATACGCACATATATACATGTATGTATATATATATATATATATATATATATATATATATATACATATACACACACATATATATCTAAATATATTATATCTATATACATTATATATATCATATACTATATATATATATATATATATATATATATATATATATATATTAGTAGTAGGTTATATATATATATATATATATATATATATATATATATATTATTAGTAGGTTATATATATATATATATATATATATATATATATTATTAGTAGGTTATATATATATATATATATATATATATATATATGTATATGTATATATTTATATATACACACATATATATGAATACACACACACACACATATATATACATATATAAACACACACACGCACGCACGCACACACACACACACACACACACACACACACACACACACACACACACACATTCATTGCGACGTTTGTGGACGTTACTTTATTTTATTCCAAAAATAAAATGCAGTGTAGTAAATGCTATAATTAATGTACTCGTGAAAGGCGCAGTGGGATTCCACTCCATACCAAGGAAGGATTGGACTACAAAAAAGTCTTCAGAGATCGTAAGATAAGCAAGATTCTTGAAAGTTTCTAAGAGCCTCATTACCGGGCGCCGTCTGAACAAGCAGAGGCAAAAATGTTCTGCGAGAAACATGACGTGTAAAACCATTCATAAAAGGGGAACGGAAAATACATTTATCAAAGGTATCCATTAAGACTCAACCACCCTAAGTAAAGAGTATTTAAATACCTCAGACAGAAGACAGGGGCACGAAAGTGCAGAGGCTGTAGACTAGTTCTTTTTCAGCTCAAATGACCTCACTACAGGTGCATGTAAAACGGAAGGGAAGCTGTAGAACAGGTAGGACGAGGGACCTTTGATTTAAATTATTCAGGTGAATTGTTGCCATTAGCTGAACGGAAAGATATCAAACATACCATTTGAGAAAGAGACACGGACAACGAGGGTGAGGGGAAAGGGAAAAGAAAGAAAACCCTAGGGAAATTCAGGCGGTAGAGAGTTCGGAAGGCAAATTATTTGGGTTTTCTCGATTCTGGTCATTTTTTTTATTCGCATCAATATCAACCTGAAACACCCCGCCATTTTATACAATATAGTCCGCTGAAAATTACATATCAATTTATTCACTGTAAAAGAAAATAATTCTATCAAAATCTACTCATAAAGACAACAGACAAAAAAAATAAAAAATAGAGAAATTGCTCATGGTCGTGGACGATCAGCCCCCAACCATCACCGAAGAAAATTATGGAAAAATAGTTTTATATGTTTCGGCAGCTGGACGCGAAAAGCCAGCATTAGCATCACCTGCATAATTCGTGCTTGGCGAAGCACATCTTGTGATGAGGCCTAGATTATTTTGAAGCTTCGTGGCAATGATGCGCCACAGGATACAAAACCATCACTGATTTTATATTTATATATGCATGCCTGTGTGATATATATAAATATATATACATATGTATGTAGAGAGATTATATATATATATTATGTATAATATATATATATATATATATATATTCATGCATATATGATGTATGTGCGCGCGCGCACACACACGCGCACACACACACATATATGAACATGGTACAGCTATATATGTATGTATATGATAAGATTCCTTAGCAATCAGATCAACCAAAAATTAACTTCCGTTACATAAACAAATCGTTAAAACCATGATTACCGAAAAATCATTGTTACTGCCTTTATCATCATTAATGTGCTAAATCCATAAATACATAATTGTGCGTGTGTCAAATCGCATACAGTAGAGCATTAATTAAATTACGTATATACGTTTATTAATATAGGGACCATCTTATTTTGTAAGTGAAAATATCTAGTGGAAGGAGGTGGCTAGGGTTCGTTAATTATTGTAGGAGGTTGGTGGTAGTGGAAGGCAAAAACGGAAGGGCTGGTGGCAGAGATGGTGAAAGGCAAAAGCTAGAGGGTTAGTAGCAGAAGGCAAACATTGAAGGGTTGGTGGCAGAGGTCATGGAAGGCAAAAACTGGAAGGTTAGTAGCAGATTGCAAACATTGGTTATAAGACAGACATATCTAGTTGAGCTATAGTCCGCTACAGTGGAAGTCTCATCGATGTTGCAAAAAGCATCCTAATGCATTGATAATCCTAACGTCGTCAGTTCGGTCACAGCAAGAGTCAACACGATAAAACATAAGAAAATATTGATGGTACAAGCAGCAGCCGAAGCTACTATGGATAAAAGGCAATTGATTTTCAACGTTTATTTAATTCCCCAATGAATTTTCCTGGAGGCAGTGCTATTGAGTGGACTGCCGCCTTTTCGGTTTTTCTCAACATGGCTTCCATAATACATGTTCTCTAGTGTTCGAGCTTCCTGCTACAACCTATTGTTTTTCCTCTTTTTGGGTGTCATCTTGAATCACTGATATTTTTACATCTGCAGTGATCAGCTATTATATTGCCTATTTTCCTTCATCCAGCTGGACAAGAGACCAACGTTGAACGAGTAACACCCTGTTCAAAGTTGGTTTCTTTAAGGTTGTTATTTTTTTTTCTTTTCTTAGGCAGAGTTCCTCTTCCTCTCTATTGGACCACTGAGTACTGCCACCCAATTACTAATCCCTCGAATTATTCACAATGTAGCTACCTAGCGTATATAGTGAAAAGTCAAGAATCTTGAATAATGGGAAGGGATATTTTTCAAACCAATATTAAGGGATACGAAAGTCCGGAAATGGAGCAAGAAGAGCCGATGATACAGATGGAGGTTGGAAGAATATCCAGAATGTTTTATTGGAAGCGGTGGAGAAGGTGGTGCTGTTAATGAAGGAGAGAATGCAAATGAGAGAAAATTAATAGAGGCATGAAGCAGAGATAATGTTAAAGATAGGAAGGATTCAGATTCATCAAATGCATTTACAAAGCAAGATGTATGCGGAAATAAAAGATGTAACTGACAACAAGGCAGCAAGGATATAAAACATAACCAGATAAATATGTCGAGATGAGGAAAGGTGGAAAATATGTAATGCAACTGTCTGATAGCAGAAGAAGCGAGAGATCGAAATGGGGGACTTAAGCAGATCATCAATTTTGCATAAAGGAAGAGGAAAAAACAGAAGGATAGGCAAACGAAAGCATTAAGTGATGTACTGATATTGTGATGACAACAGATCTGACACATTTCATTTAACAAAGGAAAAAGGAAATGAAAAATCTTTATATACGGGAGAACTGTAGCTTTTGCCACAGGATCCGCCAAGGAAGGACACTCCACTCTTCTTTCCCTGCGGTGAGTATCTTATGCGGCTAATTCAGAGCGACGGGAGGATCGTACCGGAAAAGGAGTTCGACGGGGCACATCGATGGCGCCAAGCTGAACAATGCGAAGAAGGTTGCCGTGATCCCTCGATCTCAGAATTTTTTTCGCCCCCTAGCAAATTCGGCCTCGAAGCTTGTGCGTCCACCCTTCGTTGCTATTTGCTTGCATTTAGCTTCGTGCCCTCTAACCGATTCTTTCCTCCTGCAGGGGAGGGTGTGTCTGGGGGGCTTTAGCGTGCCTGCCTTACGGTGTGCAGAGAGTTGCCATTTTGTTTTTGCTAGGGACTGGTATGGCAGACCATCTGATGACTGCCACTCTAGTTTTTCGTTTAGGAATGAATAGGCAGGTAGGAGCCCCTCCCTTTGTCAGGCCCTCAGCCTGGTTCTGTCAAAATAGCTGCCGCTAGACAGAACACTGCCTTCCCGTCCCTCGAAAGTTAGCTTCTCCCCCTCACTGTGGTAAATCAGCCTTTGGGTGGCTGTTTCTGAGGGCTGAAGAAACTTCCTTGAAAGGTGCAGGACTCCTCTTCCCTCACTGAGGTGAAACAGCCTTTGGGTGGCTGTTTCAGAGGGAAGAGGAATTCACTTTGAAAAGGCACAGGTCCTCTCCTCCCTCACTGAGGTAAAATAACCTTAGGGTGGTTGCTTCAGAGGGATGAAAGGAACCGCCTGGCAAAAGTGCAAGACCTCCCTTCCCTCACTGAGGTAAATCAGCCTTTGGATGGCTGTTTCAGAGGGAAGAGGGATTCACTTTGAAACAGTACAGGTCCTCTCCTCTCTACCTGAGGTGAAACAACCTTTGGGTGGTTGTTTCAGAGGGATGAAATGAACCTCCTGGAAAAAGTGCAAGAGCTCCCTCCCTCCCTCACTGAGGTGAAGCAACCTTTGGGTGGCTGCTTCAGAGGGATGAGCAAAAGGGTTCCATACAATGATATCTTGTAGGTGGAAGGGCATCACCTCTGGTCTCTCCCCAGGGGTTTACATCTACTCACACGTTTGTCGTGCGTGGCAGCTTTGTGCGCTGCGGAGACGGGAGTCCTGGAGGTTGAGCTATGCCCTTAATGAGTATGCCCTGCGGCTAGGAACACGCCTCTTTGGTCTTCTATTCCAGCAAGAACCCCCATAACGGTAGCCGCCTTGCGTTAGGGGGTTCATTGGGACCTTATGAGGTCCCAATGAGCTGGTGAGCCGTACCAGAGGGCTACCCATATAGGAGGGGTCACCAGTGAGGGATGAGACAAAATGGCTTCCTGGTGCACCAAGGCCTGTGAGAGGGGATGGAGCACCCACCCCTGGTTCATTCCATCTTGGACCAGGGAGAACTCTCCCACGTGTCTTTGCCGTGCATGGCGTCCCGTATCACCAGGAGATAGGTTGTCCTGGAGGATGGGCGATGCTGCATGCTGCGCCCTGCAGCTAGCAACACACCTCTTTGGTCCTCTATTCTGGTTAGACGGGTGGCTTAATCAAGGCCCGGTGAAGTTGATCATCTGGTCAAATATAGTTAGGCCCAAGCAGGGACTGTCCAGTTGGTAGTGCATAGGTCCTGCGACTACCATTAGCAATGTAACAGTGACTGCGTATATTTCCTCACCCTGTGGCTGTTGGGAGAAGTTGAGCCCCAATTATAGCTTCCCCTCGTTGGCCTCAATGGTGGGGGGCGGGAGTGAGGAAATGAAGATTTATAATTTGTATAAATTCTGCAAATTTACAAAGAACTTGCCCTCTCCTTGACAACCTTTGCAATCCCCTGGCCAATCCCACTGGAAAATCACATACTGTCACTATGGAACTTTACCAGATTCCATAGGGCAAGAATGGGAATCGTAATGGGTCCCGAGCTCCCAAACCAGGTAAGGAGAAAGTCCTCCTCAATCCATTAGGGAAATCTTGCCTGGTAGATATGAAAGTGTAACATATAGTAAATACCTAGTAGTGAAGACCATTGTATCTATCATGGATCTTGATATTTTTGAAGTACATCAGAAGATAGTTGAGGTATGTCAACATGATCCTTGCAACACCCCACAGCGAGATGGTAGCCTGATAGTTGAGGTTTCCTCACCGAATGAGAGTGACCATCTTCATGCGATATACGTAATTCGTGGGGCTCAAGTCTCATGTTCTCCTCAATCGGTCCTACCTGAATCGGTTAAATTGGCATGGTACCACCTCAAGGTAAAGCCATATGTGCCCTACCCTATGCAATGCTTCCACTGCCAGGGTTATAGGCATGGAGCCAACACTCGCCTTTTTAAGGAAAATGGACAATCATGAGTGTGTATGAAATGTAGTACAACAGGTCATAAAGGAGATGATAACTGTCCTGGGCCAATATGCTGTTACCACTGCAAATATCATGAAGCTGCTTCTAAGCAATGTAAAAGGTACAAGTTTGAAAAACGAAAGTATCGGTAATAAGGAGGCAAAGCGACGTACCCTGCTGTTTGCACAGCCGGGTAAGTCCTTTGCCTCAGTTCTAGCCCATCCTCCTTCCCGCCGTCCCTTACCCTCCAATACTTTTAACACCATACACTCTGCCACTACCTTTAAACCTCTGTCCGCAAATGCTGAAAGGGCTTCTGGTGAGTTGTTCCACCAGAAATGGAGGAGTGAAGGGTCTATTGAGGAGACTCCTCCTCCCTAAGTAAGGTCTTTGGAGTCATCAGTTAATGCTCCAGAGGCCTCAACGGTGACAGCTTCAGCTGCCACCACATCCACAGGGGCCTCTGCTGCTCAGGTCCGTCCTTTGCCCAAGCAAAGAAATTCTGAGCCTGACCAAAGGAAGCCTGTGGAAACTAGTTCCACAGGTAAACAACCTGTCAATAGGTACTCCCAAGATGCTGGAAAGGGACAGCCTAAAGGAGTGGAGCGGACCGTAACCACAGGTGCTGCCAAACACCTTATGAAGTAGTTTGTCAACCTGCAGAAGTGGATACCTTAATCCAATGGAATTCACCTGCAGACAACACTGCAGGTGAAGGCTGTGAGAATAGGCTTGGTGCGACCTTACACTGTTGCATCCATCTACCTCCCTCCACATAATCTTAACACAGATGATGTGGAAGTTTTACTCGGGCAGTTGCCTCATCCATTTCTACTCTTGGGAGACTTCAATGGTCTGCATCACCTCTGGGGAGACACTTTGTGCAACCCTCGAGGAAGGGCCTTGGAGTCCTTGTTCTCAAGTGTGGATGCAGTTTTACTTAACAGTGACGCACCCACACATTTCCAAATTCAAACTAGGACATTCTCCAATATTGACCTGTCAATTGGTTCACCTGATTCACAGTTGAATTTCACTTGGCAGGTCATGGAAGACTTACATGGAAGTGACCACTATCCAATACTTTTGGAGGAGGTGAATGGTATTCCAGCCAATGGAGTGCGAGATGGCAACTTGAACATGCAGACTGGAATCTTTTTTAGATCAACTGCAGTATTGCAAGGCTCTGTGAATGATTTCTATGTTCAAGTTGCTGTTAATCACTTCACATCACGAATTCACCTTGCAGCAGAAGCATCAATTCCCAGAAGTAGCGGGCAGTACCGTCGACCTCCGGTACCATGGTGGTCTGATAAATGCCAACAAGCTGTCAGAGCAAGAAAACCTGCATTAAGGCAGTTGAAACGACGCCCAAGCGATGTAACATTGATCCAGTACAAAAAGACTGGAGCCAAGGCCAGGTGAGTGCTAAAGGAGGTTAGGCGGACATCGTGGAGGCAGTATGTCTCCTTAGTTAACTCTGGGACCCCCTTAGCATGGGTATGGGACAAGGTGCGTATGATCGTTGGAAAGAGATGTTGCAAATGAGCTGGCAAAATCCATGACAGAGATCTCCTCTGGAGCATCTTATACTGCCTAATTCTCCACTCTTCGGGTTGAACAGGTACGACACCCAGTGTCGTTCTTCAGTAGCACTGCAGCAGAACTTCCATACAACTTGCCATTTTTGTGCAAGGAGATGGACTCTGCTTTGCATCTCTGCCGCAAGACTGCCCATTCAAAGCGTAAGTGTTCTTAACATTAATAATTGTATACTATTAAAATGATGTTTAGTCAAAATTTACTATAATGTGCATACAATTACTCAGATCATGTATAATAACATAATTGCTATACGTAATTTGTTTGTTTTCAAGATATATTTTGTTCTTTTAAGAAATGACTTATTTAGATTTATAACTTTATATTGTTTTATCATTCCTAAACTAGAATATTGTTTCATTTCTAGGAATGGGTTTATTTATATAGTTTATGTTTTTGTTTTGTTTTTATGGTTTTGCTGAAGATTGGATTTATTTGTTCCTGGTGCTGTGCACAAGAATGAAAGAAAATATCTTTTGGGAGCCCAGGAGATGGATGAAGAAAAAGAAAGATAGCTGAGAAGACTAACTAGTGTAAAGAGAGACAAGTTGAAGTAGCTGGACATTTTGGTAAATGTATGTTTATATTATTGTAAAAGTGTAATGATTTATGATTCATAATGTCAACTAAAATTTGTAAGCTTATTAAGTGTTTTGATATTACCCCTTCTCTCAGTTACCTCTTAGGTTGAAATTAGATCATAAATACCCAGTATGATTCTTCCTTTTTTATGGTTTGGGTTCTAAAGGTAAATATTGGAAATAACAGATAGTGCTCATCTGGATGAAATATTTGAGTGGTTCTCAGAGAGGGCGCTACACGGATATTGGACTGATGAAGCTCTGAGAATATGTATAGAGGCTTTCAAGTCTCCACATGTGGAGTCCCTGAATGCCAAGAGTGGAGGATCACCTCTTTCATTACACTGGGACTACATGAACCTGATTTACTACACGAGACTACAAAGGATTCCGGGATCTTCTACATCAAGGTTGGTTTTCAACCCCCTTGAGGATAGCTGATCCTATGGTACGAGAATGAGGAATCTTGTGGAAGAGTTTAATTTAAATCTCACAAAGGTTCTGGATGTTCGAACTTCCCAAATTCCCCTTGGACTAATCATATGGGAAAGGGGAGAGATCCGAAGCAGAAGTCAGAGAGATATTTCTTCAACACGCTTCTAAGTACCAGGGATCATATTCAATATATACAGATGGTTCGAAATCTGAAAATGGTGTAGGCTTTGCAGCAGTGAGCAGAAGGAAGACTGCATCTGGCAGTCTTTCTCGATCAGCATCGATTTTCACTGCAGAGTTACATGCCATCCTTGCAGAAGTCAAGTTGACTAGAGATCTTAGAAACCATTCCGTTGTAATATATTGTGACTCGTAGTGCCTTGCAAATAATCAAGAGCTTTAACTCATCACATCCAGTGGTGAAGGAGGTTCAAGATTGGCTTGCACTGATGTCAGCACGTAAAAAGATAACTCTGTGTTGGGTGCCAGCACATGTTGGTATCAGTGGGAATGAGCAAGCTGATCATGTCAAGGCAGCTGCCACTCAGCCCTGTGATGCTCGTTTTCCAGCATCAGGAGTTGTCTTCGTGATAAATGGAGGGAACAATGGAGGCATACCTCTAGAAATAAACTGCGAGAGAACACTAACGGTCTTATTAGTTTCCTTAGGGAAACTAATATTTTCAATAAAATTTAATTATGCATAATGTTTATGCAAATAAGTCTAACAAGATGTTCACTGCTGACTTTAGCTGTTGACACGGCAGATAATTTTAAATAATCTATCAATCAATATTCTAGCAAGACAGGCAGCCTGATCTTGGCCCAGTCACGGTCAATCGGCTGGTATTCCTCGGAGACTAGGGTCAAGCAGTCAAGCCGCCATTGGCACTCACAATGGTCCGTGAGCGCCGTCACAATGGCTACTGGCTACGTATATCCTCTCATCACCCCTGTAGCTGTTAGACACTTGCTCTAACACTCAGCTTCCCCTTGTTGGACTCCGTGGTGGGTGGGGGCGTGAGTGTATGAAACACTTACCATTATATGGAAAATTAACCCCCCCCCCCCCCAAGACAGAACCCAAAGCTGGCGTACCTCGCAAGGCTCAGACTGTGGTCACCACGAAGCTATATGTGCCTCCTGGTGGCAAAAGAAAACTGCACGCACAGGATGACACTGTCATGCCTGCTGCCAAGTTAGATAAAACAGAAAACCCATCTACATCCAATGGCCAGGGAGGCCCCTGAGCTCTCCTAAGACGGCCACCCTGACTGAGATGGGAGAGCACGCTGAACCAGCCGAATCAGCTGCTGCCCCTAAAAGTTTCCCCCAATTTAAAGAGCCAGCTAAACTTGAAGTCTTCGACAATGCCTACCAAGTGGTCAGGGCACTGCAACGAAAAATTCGGTTGTCGATCCGGGTTGCATGAGATCAAGGCATGATCATAATGCCCAAAGATCAAGCTACCCTGAATTTCCTCGGGGAAACAAAGGAGCTAGCAGAAGGGAGGAAAGTGAGTCTTTCCCCACTAAATTCTGAGGAAAAGATAATCAAGTTGGTGCTATTTGGCTTCTCAGTCTCATACGATGTGGAGCTGATCACATCACATCCACAGGTCGTGGAGGCTTCCCGAATGTCAAAAGGGAAGACCCCAACCAGGCAAGTCCTGGTGACCAAGAAAGGTGCCCCAACCATTACCCTTGATCTGGGTAACTGGGGCACCTACTACCTTCGAACATATATGCCTGAATCACTTCGGTGTTTCAAGTGCCAAAAAAACGGTTACCACCAGGCTAACTGCACAGCTAAGCCTAAATGTGGTGTCTGTAGCAAGGTACACAAAACAGAAGTATGCCTTAAGGCATACAAAGAAGAAAAGAGGTACACAACAGCCAAATGTCCCAACTGTGCCAAGAGGCATCACACCTAGAGCCTGGCTTGCTCTGTCAGGAGAGAGGCGGCCCTCAGGCGACAAGAGGTTGCTAAAAAGTGACCAGACTTTGTTCCTACCCCCCCAGGCACCTATGTCTGGGGAAAGAACAAGAGCATAAAGGCCTCGCGACCATTCCCAACCATGCCAAAAATGCAGAAAAAGAACCAAAAGAATAAAGGTTCTAAGAGCACTATGAAAGCCTCTCCAAGAGATGATCATCTCTTTGATGAGGAAGATATTACTCTCCTGTTGACTGCTGTAGTCTCAGCAGTAGCAACAGCCCTGGGGAGGTCGAGTGAAGAGGCCGAGAAGGCAATTACGGCCGCCATGACAGCAATGACCCAGACTGTTGCAGTCCTGAAGGGAAGATAGCTGGAGAGAGCAAAGCCAGCCCCACCCTCACCCCAGGACGAGATTCCCCTCCCCACTCCAACCCAGGCCATGCCTTCACAGGCCGAGCTACAACTGGCTGAATCTGTGCAGCCAGAGCATGCTGACCTTGCTCAGGTAAGGCCAGCGTGCTCTGGCTGTCTCACAAGGCCAAAGAAAATCACACAGAAAAAGCCTGAGAGAAAAGCCAAACTACCTAAGTCAGAGCTACCAAATGCTCTCCACCCCCCAGTGGACCCAGGGATAGCCTGACAACAGACGAGGAGCCCTCAACCAGCGAAGACTTAGCAATGGAGTTGTCAGACTCCAACTCTCAACCCGAATCCTAATATGTCTCTGATGTACCTGTTACCCAGTAACTTCATGATACACAACCTAAGCATCCTGCAGTGGAGCATCAATGGCTTTTCCACAAGGAATGCCATTCTCCAAGCAGTAGTGCGATCAAGGAACATTGACATTGTCATGCTCCAAGAGACATTAACAGTGGACACTGTTTTCTTCTCAGGGTATCATGTTTCATGTTGCCACAAACACCTGGCAGGAGAGGCTTGATCACCCTTGTACAATCCCCTGCTCCGCAATAGCCGATGAACCGCACTGTGGAGACGCTGTTGAATCTCTTGCCATCAAGATTTATATGACCAGGGGGCCCCTCAAACTGTACAACGTTTACGGCCGGCCAGGCTGTAGAAGCTTAGATATCAGCCAGGTCTGTGCTTCTGCACACGACCAAGTGATCATAGGGGGAGACTTCAATGCACACCACCCCTTCCTGGCTCCCTGCTGGGCACCGGATGCTGCTGGCCATCACATAGCTAATGTGCTTGAGACATTCCCTGATATCGCTCTCCTTAATACCAAATAGCCAACGCATGTCAGAGGAGGGGTCCTAGACCTCACCTTGGCCACTGTGACTCTAGTGGAGAGGATTAGCTGGTGTGTCGATGAGACTGTCACTTGTGACAGTCTCATCATTACAACACTATAACTACCTTCATGGATGCTGGCCCAGCCCAAATGCCTCAACCGAATCCAAGTTGGAAAACAGACAAGGCCAATTGGCTGGCATTTCAGAACGCCTTGGCCCACTGTCTGAGATTCAATGAACCCCCACAAAGCGAAAATGTGGAAGTGCTTGAATCCAGACTTCTAAACGCCACAAATCAATCAGCCTCACTGACAATACCCAAAACTCGGCCTGGGTCCAGGAGTCACAAAGATGCCTGGTACTTCGACAAGATTTGGTAGTTCAACCACAGAGTAAACATGTGCCAAAAACTATTCAAAGGCAAAGAACCCCTGACAACTTATCCCTTCTAAGGGAGGCTGTCACGGATGCCAAGGAAACTGCCAACAGAGTCAGGCAGGAAAAGTGGCTGGTATGGTTCGAGTCCTTCGACAACCAAACCACCCTCAAACAGAGGCAAACAGACTGGCGCATGAGTTCTCTGCGAGAACTAACAGCAACAGTCTGCCAGCCGAGCTGAGGGCAAGACAAGAACACCTACAACCAGACAGACTTGCTCAGATCAGAGAAAGGGCAGCCGAACCCAATAACTCAGATGTTATCTTTTCTCGGAGGGAACTAAGAAAAGCCTACAAATCCAGTTCCAACACAGCCCCAGGTTCTGATGGGATCTTGTACCCCATTATCTCCCACCTAGGACTAGTAGGTGAGCTTGCATTCTTGCAACTCATCAACAAGTCCTGGGAAACTTCCACTCTACCCCAGAGTTGGACGAGGGCTACCATAGTTCCTATCCCAAAACCAAAGGAGCCAGGAAAGTACCGCCCCATCTCTCCTCAGCTGTCTGGCCAAGACGGCCGAGAGGATGGTACTAAACCAGCTCCAATGGAAAATGGGACCCCCACAAGAACACCTCCATGGGTTCACAAGGGGCATGAACCTAGCACACAGCATACCCAAGCTCTTAAGCACAATCAGCACGGGCACAGCTGTGGTAGTATTCCTTGACCTGGAGAAGGCTTTTTAACTAGCAAGTCCTCTTGCCATTCAGGAAAGCCTGATCCAAAAGGGAATCAGAGGAAAGCTCGTGGCTTGATAGGTGACTACTTCAGGAACAGGACAGCCAGAGTCGAATTCCAGGGTCACCTATCACAGCACATGCCACTAGTACAAAGACGAATTGGAGACAGTTCAAAATGAAGCTGCCAGGATCATTCTGGGTGCCCCGAGGTGGACGAAGGTCCTCAACCTCCTGATGGAGGCAAACCTTCTCCCCCTGGACTCACGAATCGATCTAATGGCAACACAATTCCTGCCAAAGGTCATCCAGGCTCCCAGGAACACAAACCTAAGACAAAATTTAGTCAGACGCCCAGAACAAGACAACGAGCTCTTTGCAAACAACTCCCGGCTGTCTCACACAGCCAGGGTGTTGATACGCTATCAGCTCAAAGAACAGCTTCTTGCTAAGGGCATGGACTCCCCCCAACTGAACTTTTTCGAAGCCCTGCCGTGGGCACAAACCTTGATAGAGTTCAATATAATGAGCCTGTCAATGAAAAAGAGCCTATACCCCACGTCTAGTTTAGAGGCAGAAGCCCAGAGGGTCATTGCATCCATCACTCCTCCGGGTAGTAGAACATACTTCATGGATGGATTGGTCGATCCCTTGAGCCACACTGCAGGCGCCGGCTTTGCAGCAAGGGATGCCATACAATCCATAAGGGTAACAGACAATGCCTCCTCGCTACAGGCAGAGGCAGTTGCAATCATGGGAGCCCTAGCCCACGTGTCCCTAAGGGAAGGACACATACAGACTCCAGGGCAGCCATTGACTGTCTTCAGCAAAGCTCACCCACAGACATCTACCTCCTGACCACGATTCTTACCATAGCACAAAGAATTCTTGCCCAGGGCAGAAGAATAGTCATTAACTGGGTCCCTAGCCACATTGACATCAGAGGGAATGAGCTTGCTGACAGACTAGCCGTCAATGGCAGGGGTATGCCCCCAAATCCCATGACGATAAAACCAAGCCGAAAATTACTTAAAAAGTGTACTGCGGCCGCCCGTACCTTCACAGATAGGAAACGAGATCCTACCCCTCGGCCAGCTGGTACTCAGACGCCACAGGCTATAAACCACTGGCAGGCAATCTCTGAAATAACAGAGGTACCGAAGGCAATCTCTGAAATAACAGAGGTACCGAAGTCATTCTTCACAGAATACGCCTAGGTTTCCACTGTGCATGGCAGATCATGGAGACAATAAACCGTGAAGAGAGGTGTCGCATGCACTGCGGCAAGCCGAACGCCACACTAGTACATTACTTAAAGAATTGTGAGAATACACAATTCCTGAGACGGGGACCGCTTGCAACAGCCGCCGTGCTGGTAAAGAGGTTATGCAATATGCTTACACCATGGCGGTAGGAGCGCCTGCTGGCAATCCCACCACCACGGTAAGCATCGAGTGTCAGAGAACAGAATGAGACAGCCTTACTATGATGACACAGGCCGGGCCCGGGCGAAGCTAGAACTTCGCAAATCTCAATCGCAAAATTCAGCAGTTGTTCCGTGACTTTGACTTGTGTGCTTCCTTCCACCATGTGACCTCGCCTGCTCCACTGGATCCTCTCCTTTCTGTCTGTAAATATCCTGTGTTTGTTTAGTGTAATTAGTGCCCTTAATAAAATCTTGTGTATGTTTCCTCTGGTGTGTTTCCGTTAATCTGACCGCTATGATTCCTTAAAACGAACCCTGACAGCGTGTGAAACAGCTTTTACATGTGGGCTATGTACTGAGTCTGCTAGCAAACGTGCTTTGTTTTTAAGATATCAGTTTCCCTGCGTGCTGAAGTATTATGCTTTGATTATGTGTGTGTGTGCATATTCTGAGAAAAATATATATATACATATGCACACACACAGGCATATATATATATATATATATATATATATATATATATATATATATATATATATACACAAAAAAAAAAAAAATTCTTATGGAAAATATGGAAAACAAAAAATTGCAAAACTTTACGTAACTGTAATATCACTTTATTAATTTTCTTATCGTACCAAGACAAACACCCACAGCACTAGTGCTTTTTCCTTGAAGGAGATAGAAATGCAGCCCCCCTCCCCCCTTCCCCAAACAAAACACCCTCTAAAGGTCATTCTTTCTTGCAAAAGAAGTAAAGTTCTTAGAAACACTTATCTTTGCTTAACGCCGATTTCAAACACGATCCTCTATTGCCTCTGATTTCATCTTCTCAAACATTCGATTCCCACATTCAATTATGGTACACAACTAAACAAAAAGCGTGTAAACTTTAGTACGTATTAAAACAAACATTTTTCAGCCAGGTGAATAAATAATAAGAATACTTTAAAAGGTACTTACCACGCCGTTGCTCGTTGACCTCTGCTCCTTGGCATTCATTCCCTCACCTGCAGAACGGCAGATACGAGATCCAATTAGACTGGAGGTCAAGAAGCAGATTTATTTTCCTCGTTTACAGCGCACTAATTGATTCAGCGCCTTAATATACATAATACTATTGTGTGTGTGTGTGTGTGTGTGTGTGTGTGTGTGTGTGTGTGTGTGTGTGTGTGTGTGTGTGTGTGTGTGTGTGTGTACATACATACACATGCGCACAGACACCCACAGTGTGTGTGCGTACGTGAAAATATTCTTTGAAAAAAAGCAAAATAATATGTCTAATATAATTCATCCTTGTCTTCCTTTACATAAGAATATTTTAATTATAGCAACAGCAGTGCCAATCTATCCATTATCATAATTATGACTATTAGAGTGATAGAGTCAATAATGATAGTGTTATTAATCCAGGTAATAATATTAGTACGCTCACAGCATCCACATAGAATTCACAGTATTTTCCAGAACTTACACACATTTTGGAAAATGTAGGAAACGAATGAATGTAAATAAAAGCACAAGAGAAGAACACTGAAACAAAGGAAGAGAAAAAGGGGGGAAAAGCTTCAGGCACCACTACTTAGCGAAATCAATACGTCTCTAAAGGTCCTACAAGCATCAGAAAATATTTCCCCAGCCTATAGTTCTTCCAGCAAGTGAGAAAAGTTTTAATTTGGTAAGAAC
>NC_061836.1:771034-776034 GCF_019202785.1 Penaeus chinensis
ATATGACAGAGTGCCAAGGGAAGAACTGTGGGCATGTATGAGAGAAGCTAAGATCACAGAGGGGTATGTAAAAACAGTTCAGGACTTGTTTAAAGGGTGCCGGACCAAAGTGAGAACACTTTGTGGAGAGACTGAGGAGTTCGAAGTTACAGTCGGGGTACACCAAGGATCAGCGCTTAGCCCTTTCCTTTTCCTGGTCATACTGGAATGCTTAACAAAAGACATTAGGAGAGAGGCTCCGTGGGACATGCTTTTTGCCGATGATGTTGTTATACGCACCAAGACAAGGCAGGAGGCGGAACGAAAATTAGAATCGTGGAGGCATGCACTCGAAAGAAGGGGCCTGAAAGTAAGCCGGAAGAAAACAGAATACCTGTGTACTGGTGGTGGAGAAAAAGAAGAAGGTTCCATTAAGATCCAAGCGAAAGTGGTAAATAGGGTAAAATATTTCAAGTATCTCAGGGCAACAGTGCAGGAAGGTGGTGGAGTGGAGTGTGAGGTATCAAGACGGTTTCAATAAGGATGGAATAGTTGGAGGAAAATAACAGGTGTTGTGTGTGATCAGAAGATACCAAGTAAAGTAAAAGGAAAATTACATAGTACCATGGTAAGACCAGCTATGATATATGGATTGGAAAGAGCAGCGCTGACCAAAGGACAACAGAAGAAACTGGAAGTTGCAGAAATGAACATGATGCGATATAAGGTGGGAGTTGCAGGGAAAGACAAAGTCAGAAATGAAAACCACAGGGAGAGACTACGCATTGAAAAGAAGCTGACATATTTATATATTTACATATATGCTTGTATGCATATTAACATATGTATATGTATGGGCATAGACGCATTCACATGCACATATATACATATATACACATATAGATATATATGTACATACATATATATATGTATATATTTACATTTAAACAGACACACGCGCGCGCGCGCACACACACACACACACACACACACACACACACACACACACACACACACACACACATACACACACAGATATAGTTATAGTGTAAACGAAACGACATGAAAACCAATCGAGACACGAGAGGAGAAGGACTGTGTGATGGACTCCTGGCTTATATTTGTAAGGGTTAATACATAATTAGCAGTACTTGTAACGTTAGTGGCACGGCGAGCAGGAGTGATATCTCAGTGTTTAATAATCTTAGTTTTTGGACTATTTGTATCATTCCTTTTATTTTAAAGTGAGTTTCTCCTTTCTCTGTGTAAAGGAGTAGTGACAATGCCATCGTTAATTAATAATCTGTTCTGACAGGGAATTATAAATTAAGAGGATTTTATTTAAGCTATATACCTTATCTATCGTAGTAAATAAGTGAATTACTGTTATACAGATACACACACACACACATACATATATATATTTATATATAAATGTGTATATATATATGTATATATACATATATGTATGCATATGTATATGTATATATGTATATATATATATATGTGTATGTCTTTGCGTGTATATGTATATATACACGCAATACATGAGTACACACACAAACACACATACATATATCAAAAAGTGGCACAAACTGGCTGTCTTTATATACAACGAGAAAGCCTGAAGTCTCATTCTGAAATTAATATTCATGAACACATCAGCATCCCAAACTGCCGTCTCTCCTCGCATGTGTAAAGGAGGCGAGCAGATATTTGTTGTTTCTTCCCACTTCTTTTATCGCTAGTTAACATTGGCGACCTTTGTAGGTTAGGTATATTTACCATCTAATGAAAGCGGGAGATAAGATAATATACACATAAAAGCATCAGCAGTAACGCTAATATTAAAAAATTGTATTCTTTATATATACGTGTGTGTGTGTGTGTGTGTGTGTGTGTGTGTGTGTGTGTGTGTGTGTGTGTGTGTGTGTGTGTGTGTGTGTGCGTGCGTGCGTGCGTGCGTATGTGTGTATTTATTTATTTATTCATATATATAGGACTCGAACCCAGGTAACTCCGGGTATGAAAGCGGAGGGCCAGTATTAAATCAACCATATCACACGACCCACTAAAAGGAGTGTGCAACTTGGATCTCATTAGCACCATAGACATTACCTATTGACTCATACTTGAGTAATGATAGCGAAGTTTTACACACATGGAAATTGATTTAGCAATTCAAATCCTAAGTCAGATGTACTGAGGTATATTTATGGAAGATGGAATAATGCAATGCCGCATTGATATCGATAAATAACAACCCTTCCTGACCCGGACTCGAACCCAAGTCATTCCGGGTATGAAACCGGAGGGCCAGTACAAGTAGGTCGTGTGGCATGGTTGGTTTAGTACAGGCCCTCCGGTTTCATACCCAGAGTGACCTGGGTTTGAGTCCTATATATAAATATAAATAAATAAATAAACACATATATGTATATATATAACATATAATATATATTATATAATATACATACATACATAAACAACCACACACACATATATATACATATAGATAGATAGATATATACATATAAGAATGTATGTGTAGGCGTGCGTGCGTGCGTGTGTATGTTTCTGTGTGTGAAAGAAAGTTGACGTCCATGAACTCGAATTCATAACAAATTATGCTTTCTTCTGCGCATCCGAAGAACTAGTGGGCAGCTGCTTTTTCATCAGCTTGAATTCGATTTGCATAGTGTTTACGCCATATTTGTAAGTGTGCTTTACATAATTACACGCAACACGGCCAACATCATTGTGATACAATCTAACAGCATTATGATAATTTCCAATAACATTTCCAATTTAGTTACAGTACGATAAAATTCTCGTTTTATTTCTCATTAAGGTAAATAGTTCCGAGTCACTTTCATGAATTAATTTATCCGTTTAAACTTTTAACTTGAAAATAAACAGACAAATAAATAACTACGCTCTGAATCAGAAAGAGAAGATTTTCTGTCACCGCCAAAATATTCTGATGCTCACCCGGAAAACTGCCGAAAATCCACCACAAAAGAAAGATTTTGTATATGTATCTTTCACTGAAAATGAGGCCGCGGTGGCCGAGTGGTTAGTGCATCGGACTCAAAGACTGTCCTGTCAATCTGAGTTCGAGAGTTCGATTCACCGGCCGGCGCGTTGTTCCTTGGGCAAGGTACTTCACCTCGACTGTCTACACATGGGAGTCTACAACCCAGTGGAATGTTCCGTACCGGTTTCCAGTCCGATTGAATGGGAAGGGGTTGGCGGCAGGAAGAGTATCCGGCTGTAAAACCCAGCCAAAACTATAATACGGTTCATATCGCTGTGGGATTCATGACGGGAGAAGCCAAAAGAAGAATATTCTTTCATTGAAAATCCTTGATTCCATATATATATATATATAATATATATATATAATATATATATATATATATATATATATATTACTTTCCGTGTTCCCTTTCCTCTTTTCCCCACGTGCGGTTCATACAGTAAATGTATACACGTGCACTTATCGTGTTAAATATTTCCTACCCTCAGTCTCGTATTTTGTTTCAAAATGCAAAAGGAGAAAACTCACACACCATTTGAACAGCTATTTTCTAGTAGAGAAACTTTTGATTTTTTCTTAAAATAATTCATATTGCTTCGTATTCCGGATTCATCAAACTACAGACTACAGTATAACGCTTTGGAAAATGAAATTAAACGCACGATGATTCCCATCACACTTTTTTTCCTCTCTCTTGACCTTTATTGCAGACGACGCTATAAGAGCACTCAATGCGTATCGATAATATATTGCATTAAACAATAATTTTCAAGATGAGCACAACACATATTTATGTGTTTATGCACGCATATATATAGGTGTGTGAGTGAGTGAGTGTGTGTGTGTGTGTGTGTGTGTGTGTGTGTGTGTGTGTGTGTGTGTGTGTGTGTGTGTGTGTGTGTGTGTGTGTGTGTGTGTGTGTGTGTGTGTGTGTGTGTTGTATGTATGTATGCATATATGAATATGCATACACACAGTATATTGCGAATGATGAAATGATGAAATATACCTCATATTAATTAAATATCATAAAAAATATCTTTTCTTGTACAACTTTAGGAGTCAAAATATTGTTCCTTTGCGTATATATAGTATATGTATATACTATATACAAATATATACATATATATATATATATATATATATATATATATATATATATATATATGCATGTATATGTATATATATATATGTACATATATATATTTCTTTATTCATATATATATATAGAATATATATATATGTATATAGTATATATGTATATATATATTATATATATATATATATATATATATATATATATATATATATATATGTTCACATCGACACCTGTATTTCCATATTATATCGTACGTGTGTTTATCCTCTTTTCCGGCCACTTTGACGTGCGTGCGTCGCCCAAGCCTAGATGCAAGATGAAAAAAATCGGAGAAGACGGGAAGGTGAGACAAGATGGAAGTGGAGAAGAGGCGAGAGGAGGGAGGCGAGGATGAAGGGGCGGGCGGTCGGTTCAGGTGCGGATCCTGCGCGCCAATTTGTTTTTGCAAACCTCGGTCTAATAAGTCTAATATGTTTCGAAAGATACGTGGAAACTCAAAGAATGAAATATTTTTTTTCGAAAAAGCAAAAGTTAATTTTTCTTCTGTGAACTTGGCGTAGTTATGTTGGAATAAAATATCAAGGAACCAGACTGGTTCCATAAAAAAGGGAGAGGGAGGGAGGGAGGGAGGGAGGGGGGAGGGAGAGGGAGAGGGAGAGGGAGAGGGAGAGGGAGAGGGAGAGGGAGAGGGAGAGGGAGAGGGAGAGGGAGAGGAGAGAGAGAGAGAGAGAGAGGAAGGGAGAGAGAGGGGGTGGGGGCAAATCTGACAATATGCTTCCACAACCCATGGTCGGACTCGAACCTCAGGCGCCATAACACGAATAAGAGAGATCAATACGCTAACTCCAAAGGGATAATTGCCTACTCTAATCGCGGCCATCT
>NC_061836.1:783534-788534 GCF_019202785.1 Penaeus chinensis
TGGAGTGACACATCACATTATATCACTCTTTCGCTTAGCTCACTCTCTTCAGGGGGAGTACCTGTAGCAGCACGACCTGCAACCTGAAGGTCAGCATAGTTTCCCAGGTTGAGTCACACCAAGTCTACAGCCATGACCACGTTCATTGGACAGCAGGCTCCCCTTGTTCCCTGCACATTTACACAGCATACGTGTACTAAAGCTGCAGAGGCCGGAACTGAGAAAAGCACTCCCCGATGCTCCAGCAGAGCAAGACAACAGCAGCAGCAACACAAGGACTGCCCAGTCCTTCCCCGTAGATCTCCAACTTCACCTTCAGACACCCACCCATACCATAAATACTCCCCAAAGAGATAAGACACCAGTCCAAATAGTAGATGCAACGATACCATCTAATACCATCCAATCCAATATACCCGTATCCAGGCCATGCAAGTGCTAAAAAGTGTTGGTGCAAGAACATAGCCTTGCCTCACTCCTTAACTAACAGGGAAGAAAATCAACAGGCCCCCATCACACTTTACAGCACTTTCAGTACCAGTATACAGGGTTGCCATTAAACCAATAATGCTTGTTGGAATTCTTCTTAGTCTCAGGATTTCCCAGTGTGATTCACGGTGAACTGTATCAAACGCCTTCTCGAGGTCGATGTAAGCTGATAAGGTCTATTGTGGACTTACCAAATATGAATCCAGATTGCTCTACAGTAGGTGATCACTGATACATCTCAGAGGGATGTGAGTGAGAACCTTGCAGGTCATAGGGAATGGTACCAGTCTGCCAGGTGGCAGACAAGACAGGAGAGCATGCAAGCCCCTTGCCATAGGTTCTCTACCAGCATTTAACAGTTCAGCTGAGATGCCGCAGATATCTGCTGCTTTACCATTCTTCAGCTTGGAGATCACCCGCTGACTTAAGTCAGAGAGGGTGGATCCTCGCTGATGGGTGGGTGTGGCAAAGGAATCTCGACACTACCCACATCCAAGTTAATTGTTGGTGAATCAAATGGGTACAACTGCTCAAAATACTCACCCATGCACCCACACCGCAACATGATCTGAGATTATCTAGGCACTTGCTGAGCTGACTGTTCAGCTTTCTCAAGGCTTGGTTGGCAGGACAAAGGTCATTTACTAGGAAATGGCTTTCGACCTCCTCTGCAAGATTCCTGATAAACTGTTCCTTGTCCCTTCTCCAAGTGACCAGACCCAGAGAGAAGCCACAACAAATCTATCATCAGTTCTACAAGACTCAGTGCTCCAATACACCCTGCAGTTCTGGAGGATCCTCCAGTGAGTGTTGACAAGGATGTGGTCAATTTCCTTGGACACATTACCAGCATCACTGTACCACACCCAATGATGTGGGTCAGAGTGCTAATACCAAGATCCAGAAATCATCAATTTCTGGGACCTAGCAAAGTCCCGCAAAAGGAAGCTATTCTTACTGACCGCATCAGCTCTTGAGCCATGAGGACCAACAGACCTCTCATAGCCAGCTCAGTTGCAGCCAGATACCCAGTACCATACAAATTGTTCACAGAGGACAGCTGTCTGTCACAGATGCAAGTTTGGCGTAAAATATCTCTGTCACATCAAATTTATAAACAGCGGTAGGATCATACACAGCAATAAGAGACATGAAGCCAAATTTAAGCTTCAGTCTCAATACCATTATACGCTTTTCGACTGGAGTGACCTCTACTACCAAGAGTTGAAGTCTGCTGAAGATGGCTATGGCTACTCCCTGGAGATGGTGACCATTGCTGATGCCTGAACAATAATAAGTGTAGCCACCCACACTAAACGTCCCACTGCTAGGTCTCACTTCCGAGAGAGCAGCCACCTAAACTCTCAGCTGCTTCAGCTCCCTCGACAGTAGCAGTAACCAATCGTCCTGTCGTAAAGATTGAACGTTTCAAGCCCCCACCCTGACAGACCGCCAGAGGTTTAACCTCGGGCAGTCATTCTGGACGGATGCCACCTCTGCTATCCCCACCGACGTTGCCCGATATAGTGAGGGTAGGCAGGCTGCAGGTCCCATAATCCACCAGTAGAGGTCCGATGGGCTTTGCCCCACAAGCCTCGAGCCAGATTGACGGCCACCGGAACGCAGACAGGACGGGTAACCCCCGTCAGCGGTGGCAGCAGCAAGCGAGAAGGTATGTGTGTATGTATGTATGTGTATATATATACACATGTGTATATATATATATGCATATATATACATGCATGTATACATACACATATGAATATATATACACACTTCTCTCTCTCTCCCTCCTCTCTCTACTCTCTCCTCTTTCTCTTTCTCTCTCCTCCCTCTCTTTCTCTCTCTCCTCTCTCTCTCTCCCGCTCTCTCTCCCGCTTTCTCTCTCTCTCTCTCTCTCTCTCTTTCTCTTTCTCTTTCTCTCCCTCTCTTTCTCTCACTCTCTCTCTCTCCCTCTCTCTCCCTCTCTCTCTCTCCCTCTCTCTCTCTCCCTCTCTCTCTCCCGCTCTCTCTCTCTCCCGCTCTCTCTCTCCCGCTCTCGCTCTCTCTCCCGCTCTCGCTCTCTCTCCCGCTCTCGCTCTCTCTCCTCTCTCGCTCTCTCTCCTCTCTCGCTCTCTCTCCTCTCTCGCTCTCTCTCCTCTCTCGCTCTCGCTCTCTCTTCTCTCTTCTCTCTCCTCTCTCCTTTCTCGCTCTCTCTTCTCTCTCCCCTCTCCTTTCTCGCTCTCTCTTCTCTCTCCCCTCTCCTTTCTCGCTCTCTCTTCTCTCTCCTCTCTCCTTTCTCGCTCTCTCTTCTCTCTCCTCTCTCCTTTCTCGCTCTCTCTTCTCTCTCCTCTCTCCTTTCTCGCTCTCTCTTCTCTCTCCTCTCTCCTTTCTCGCTCTCTCCTCTCTCCTCTTTCCTCTCTTGCTCTCTCTCCTCTCTCCTCTCTTGCTCTCTCTCCTCTCTCCTCTTTCGCTCTCTCTCCTCTCTCCTCTCGCGCAATCTCTCCTCTCGCCTCTCTCGCACTCTCTCCTCTCTTGCTCTCTTTCGTATTCAACTGTTGACACACGGAGTGACCCATCATGGCATTTTGCTTGCTTAGCTCACTCTCTGGAGGAGAGGACCTGTAGCAGCACGACCCTATAGTTCAGCATAGTTTCCCAAGTTGGGTCACACCAGGTCCACAGCTATGTCCGCTCATTGGACATAACACTCACACAGTGCACGTGTACTTAAGCCACAGAATCTAGAACCAAGATTAGCATTCCCCAATCCTCCAGCAGAACACAACATCAGCAGCAACACAAGGACTGCCCAGTCTTTAGCCAACTAGGGAGCCTGCCCGCTCCCCCGTTGATCTCCACTTCACCTTCAGTACCCAGCCATACCAGTGGACTCTCACACCCACACAATCACTCCATAAAGAGATATAGATCAGTCCAAGAGTAGTTGCAATACCATCTACTCTACTGCCTACAACCCAAGCTCTCGTGTTGACTGTATTATTTTTTACCTTAGCGAGGGACACACCATTGCCTTATAGAACTCTTCCCCCAGTGCCTTAGCATTCATAGAATTTAAGAGTTCTTTTGATGCTGTAAATAAAGACAATCCTTGATTAGCTTGTGCAATTTGGTGTGAAGGGATGTTTACTGAAGTAGATACGAGGCTACCTCAATAACAGAACTACCCATGTCCTTTTTAATGGTACCTGTAGTACACCCACGTTTCCAAATGGGCACTCCTCAAGGGCGTGTTCTCAGTCTACTGCAGTTTAATGTCATTATGCACCACTTGCTCTCTTCTCCCTGACTTCTCTGGAACTACAGTTACTTGCTATACAGATGTCATTTACATCCAATTTAATTCCCTACAAGTTATCCAGCTCCTCCACGCCTTTTCCAAATCATCTGCCAACTGTGAAAAAAATGATCACTTCCAGATTTCACCAAGGGAGGTAGAGCTGTCCCTCACTGCTCGCAGTACCTCAACTTGGGCAAGCCTTACAAGTCACCCCAACCATCCCAGCACAACAGAGGGTCCAACCAACTGTCAAGGACCACCTGGACCAACTACAGCTGAGCTTCATCCCTGTCAAATGGCTCGCCAACAAAGCTGCTGGAATTTGTCCCTTTGGGCAAAACCATCTGTGTGATTTACATGAGATTTGTTGTCGACTACCTTTCTACAAGTCTTTGTTAAGTTAGCACTGGAGCCTCTGAAAAAAAAAAAAAATGAAAATGGAGTCATGCAGCCTAGCCTGGGTTGCTCTACTTCCACTAGGGCTAAATTTGAACTCACTTGTTGACAGGGTTTACTCCGCCACTTATCTCAGCGTCAGATGCCTGAACTCGCCCCATTTCACACCTTACTATTCCAATGTCATCAGGACTGTACTAGACACACCTAGACCTCATCTTCGGCCAAGTGGCCAAATACTGTGTACACCAGGCTCCAGAGACCCACTATTGATGTTTACCGCCTACCTACCTCCTACCTCAATCCGAGTGTCTACCTTGATTCCCGATGCCCACCTCTAGGTTGACGGCTCTTTACAGGCAGACATGAGTGCAGCGTGTGCCATGTTCTCCCCCATAATAAACCCACCAGGGGGTGGCAGATGGGTTGGTCGTAGACTACCCAACTCATCAAGCTCTACTTACTGTAATCTTCATGGCCTCCTGGATGCTGTCATTCTCCTTACTAAGAGGGGGCTGAACGGAGTTGTGATCTGACTCCCAGTCTGTCCTTCGCGCCCTTACATTAATAAGAACACTGTGTTGCAGTGTTGTGCATAAAATACTTTCCCAGCTTGCCATAGCCCACAATAGATCTCTTGAGTGCTTTTTATAGGTGCTTTCTCGCAGCCAATGAAATTGTGGACAAACTTGCTAAGACTGCTTGCGCCCTGAGCACCTCCTCCCTCCGGTGTTATAGAAAAATAGTATACTTTGAATAGCATGCCTTAATAGGGAATCGTAGGAATGTTGAACGTGGAAGAAGTGTTTCCATCCAACATTGAAAATTTTGTGAA
>NC_061836.1:791034-793534 GCF_019202785.1 Penaeus chinensis
TGTGTGTGTGTGTCTGTATGTATGTGTACGTGTCTGTATGTGTGTGTGTCCGTATGTGTTTGTGTGTCTGTATGTGTGTGTGAATCTGTGTATGTGTGTGAATCTGTGTCTGTGTGAATTTGTATCTGTGTGTTTGTGTGTGTTTGTGTGTGTCTGTGAACGTTTATGTGAGTTTATGCTTGTGTATGCGTTTACATGTAGGCCTATATATATGCATATACGTTGCCATTGTACATCTAACTAAAACTTTGTTTAACTGTCATATGACACAGAGCTCCATTTACAGCCATCACAACTTTTCTATTTTTTACGCAGCCTAATATCTACATTTCCGTTACATATTGATGCAAATCTTGTAGACGTCTTGTCATTCTAGAAAGTTTGAAATATACTCATTAAATTTATTTTAGAAACAAAAACAAAATTACTTATTGAGAATATCAAAGACTGGAAACGCAGATACTTCCCCAGTCAAATATTTCATCGACCAAACTAATTTGGAAAAAATGAAAACAGTTTTGTCAAAAACAACTTTAAGCTGCTGTAGAAACTTCCTGGCGCTGGAACGATCCGAGGTATTTAAACTGTTCACACTTATCACTACAGAACGAACACATACCGGCCCTTAACACGCTTAATAAAGAGCTTGTAAAGGACGAAATAACACATACACATGAATATTCACAGATGGCGCAAGAAAGGCCTTTGCAACCTGTTTCCCCAGGCGTGATCCAAGCCTTCTCCGTGTTTTAATACTAATAAATTTCTTATTTTTCTGTTTCTTTTTTTTTTCACATACAGTTCAGATACGCATCAGAGCACCTTGCGTTTCATATTTCAGACTGCAAACACCTGAATCAGCCGATCAAAACACATAATTATAATTTTAACATGCGGTGAAAATTGCATCACCCACAAGCGCACTTCGCCATCGCAGACTGAAGGTCGGTTATACTTCAATGTCACGTCGAAAATCATGCGTTTTATGGTTATAGATTCTGCAAGCAGAATATATCAAGAAATGTTTATTAGTATCCGAGATCTATGAACATACGAATAATTGTTCTGAACAGTGCTCCGTTGGGTTTGTTTGCAATTAATTTGGAAGTTCATCCCAACCGCGGGAAATTCAAACAATGGTGAACCCCATGCAATCTTGCCTCGGATATCCATTCTGGGAGAGGAATCCGTGTTTGGGTGAAGTTGCTGCTGTCCCTTTTATTGCTGTACACTAGTACAAATTAACGTCCCTTTCTCGCCCTGCTGTACATAATATTTAGAGACTTTTGAAAAACATCATTTGCTGTATAATTTTAAAAGTTTAGTGAGAGCGAACGGTTCATTATGGAATTTTCTTCAAGGTAACAACGAGATGAAAATCTGTCACAAAATGAAAAGAAATCTAATAAATGGAGGGGCGGTGAAGATGACAGATTTCGAAAGAGCTATTGAAATCTAACCAGAAAAGCATAAAATAATCTCATTCGTGGGCAGTCCTTTTGTTAAGGGGAAACCAAGTTGACGAAACGAGATACTGATTTGATTATAACCCGACCTTCATTTTCTGCAGAGATGAATTTATAATGATTTTTGAAGATGATGTTTTATACAATCAAAATAAGATTAAATCAATGGTTCCCATAGTATTTTAGAAGACAATAGACTTAATCATGTTAGCAAAGTCGGATTTATTTGCAGGGCGCAATTCAGTGCATTATTGAATGGCCTTTGACAGCGTTAAATACAATAAACTCATTAAAATGCCAGTAAAACAGCCAAGGTAAAAATAACACCAACATTTTACGCAAACTTTAGTGGATTCAGGAAACTCGGTCGGTCTTGAAAAAAGGACTGATTGGCTCAGAGTCATAATAGGGTTGAGACAATATGAAATTACAAAATATTCATTAGGTGCTGACGACGAGGAACAGACCAAAGACAGGGAGAAAAGGGCAGAAGGGAAAAATCTCAATACTCGCCATGGGTTTGATCCTACAGGCAAGTGAACACAAATGTAATTTAAAAAAAAATGATGAATAAACATGAAAGGGTGGAACGCCATCTTAAGAATATGGCAATTAGAAAGACTATTGAAAAAGAACTAAACACGGGAGAATAAAAGCCAAAGCATCAATTATTCAAATTATTATTATTTATGGAAAAATGTTGAACTGTTGAAACTGTGATAAATGACTAGCAAGGGACAAAAGGACGGGCCTTTGGAAATCACTGGAAGGGAAAGGACAATGCAAGACCTACATCCACATCCACTCTCACATTTGCATGTACGTGTGCGCGCGCGCGCGTGTGTGTGTGTGTGTGTGTGTGTGTGTGTGTGTGTGTGTGTGTGTGTGTGTGTGTGTGTGTGTGTGTGCTTTTTTCGGCTGTGATCGAGCTTACCATGAAATGTGTATCAGTTCCAGAAACAGAACTTCTGGCTCCTGGCATTAGGCTCACCTTACTGCATTCATGGAGACTGAGAACAGTCCCCTTGACTGCT
>NC_061836.1:811034-813534 GCF_019202785.1 Penaeus chinensis
CAAAAGACTACACGTTACAAGCAGAATGACAGCTGAAGCAAATATGAGTGACACCCTTAACCAAAACGCAAGTACCACATGTTTTAGCCTTAAACCCAGGAGCAGGCAACACTCAATACTCCTTTCAGTACAGTAACACGTTTCTGAATAATTCAATTGGTCGCGCGGATGAAAAGGGATTTTGCCAGAGACTGCAAAAATCTATTGTCAATTGTTAAACCGTTTATCATAATCTGACTGTATGTTTCGGAACAGTTTCATATGATTTTGTCCACGTGGTAACTCCCTGACTGCATGTGTAGGAAAGTGGTCTTGACAAAATGGATCCGTCATGAAGCAGCATTTTTTATAAGCGAATAATTTACTGCGGAATCCAAAAGCAATGGCCATTTTTTAAATCTCTATGTTTATTTTTTAATAAGTAAATGCAAAAAAAAAAAAAAAAAAAGCATAATAAAAAAAGTTATTTTTTTTCATTATGGCTATTGGCGTTATTGTTGATATTATTATCGTTGGTGCTATTACCATTATTATCATTATTGTTATTATAATAATTGTTATAATTATTATTATCATATTTATTATTATTGTTATTATTATTAGTGATAGTAGTAGTATCATCATTATTATTATCATCATCATCATCATCATATTATTATTATTATGTTTTCAATTATCAATTTAATCATTATTATCTAATTATTTTAATTATTATAGTTATTATTATTATCTAATTATTTTAATTATTATAGTTATTATTATTATTGTTATTATTATTATTATTATCGTCATTATTATTATTATTATTATTATTATTATTATTATCATTATTATTATCATTATCATTATCATTATTATTAGTAGTAGTAGTAGTAGTATTGTTATTATTATTATTATTATTATCAACATCATCATTATCATTATCATTATCATTGTTGTTATTATCCTTATTATTATTATTATTATTATCATATTATCATCATTATTATCAATATTATTATTATTATCATTATTATCGTTATCATTATTATTATCATCATAATTAGTATTAGCAAATTATCATTATTATCAATATTATTATTATCATTATAATTATTATAATTATGAAAAGAACAAAAAAAGAAACAAAGCAAATAAAGAAATACAAGTAAAAAGGAAAAAAAAAAAAAAGAGAACAATATAAAAATACTAACAAGAAAGAAACAAACAAACGAAAAAACAAATGCAAAAACAAAAAAGCTTAAATTCTGTCCTATGTAGAGCCGCTTTCCCGGAAGATCATCTCCTTATATAAGTTTGCTCCATAAGTCGGCGAGATCAGGACAAGTTGAAACGGCGGGAAGCTGAGCTAGTTGTCGACGGCGCTTTGGGCCGGCCCGCAGGCACGGCACGGGAAGGCACTGAGGAAAATGGCTTTATCAGCGAGGAACTGTGCACGTGCACTTTCTACGGAAAAAAAATTAAATTACAATTACAGTCATCAGGGGAATTGCGATGAAGATACAGTCACTGTAAAACACTGGAGGTATTTCAGTCCTAAAATATGGTGCTCCATTAAGAATGAACACAGAGGAAAGGCGAAACCGCTCGTCGCTCATCGACCATCGAGTAATTTCCGAGCGGAAATTTTACCTGGAAATCTAAGATACTCTATTGACGATCAGCCGCCAGTGTTACACGTGCACACACACACACACACACACACACACACACACACACACACACACACACACACACACACACACGTGTGTATGTGTATATATATATATATGTATACATATATATGTATGTATTTATATATATACATATACATATATATTTTTTATACAGCCAATCATTCCATAGGCCTCTCTCAATCATTAAGAGGTTATATGGCAGTGTCACCCTTACCTGATTGGATACCCTTCCTTCCGCGCACTTACACTTGTGCCTACGGCGGTGACTCCCCTATGACACCTGCGTTTGACTTCTCAAGACGATATGTCGTTTTCTCGGGGTAGAGCCAGCACTGAGAGCGCAGGCATTTTTACGACTGCCGCGGCGGGGAATTGAACTCGGGACCAGAAGGGCCGGAGTCCAGTGCGCTGCTTTCGCAGCAGTCATATATATATATATATATTTATATATAAATATATATACATATACATATACATACACACACACATATATGTATGCATGTAAGTGTAAACGCACATATGAATATATAAAAATTTATATATATATATATATATATATATATATATACATAAATGTATATATAAATATATATATATAAAAATGTGTATGTGTGTAATATATAGATATATATGTATATGTATATATATGTGCGTGCGTGTGTGTGTGTGTGTGTGTGTGTGTGTGTGTGTGTGTGTGTGTGTGTGTGTGTGTGTGTGTGTGTGTGTGTGTGTGTGTGTGTGTGTGTGTGTGTGTGTGTGTGTGTGTGTGTGTGTGTGTGTGTGTGTGTGTGTGTGTGTGTGCGTCTGCTATATTTGTTTATATA
>NC_061836.1:823534-831034 GCF_019202785.1 Penaeus chinensis
ATTTCAACGGCCATGGTAAGGAGAAGGAGAGAGGTTTAGAACTTCCGAGCGGCGAGCCAATTAAGACACTGGAGGATAATGAATGTTCCATGTATCTAGTTACACTGGAACGCGGAAGGGCTGAAAATACGAAGATGAAGGAAATTATCCACAAAAATGAAGAAAAAAAATGAAGACGATTTCTAAATCCAAGGGAAATGCAGGGAACACGAAGAAAGGGTATCATTAACAGATTTGTATCTGGGGAAGCTCCTGGTGTTAGAATTACAGAATGAAAATGGAGGCACAAGAAACTGACAGAAAGACGCGATAGATGCCAACACCTTTGAAAAGAATCGACGATGGAGGAAATGAAGGTGCAGAGGAGGCGGGAGATTGGAAGAGCTAAATTTGACATTAATCTAACAACTAGGGGCGGACGCTTACTTGAAAGAGGCCTTATACCAAGGATTGTTTATTGAAAGCGGAAATCCCTGGGGAAGGGACTACAAGAGGAAGGCGAGGATGAAGGAGGGAGGGAGTTTCGCATGGCGCGTCTTAGGGAGAGAGGAAGGATGTGGAGGATGGAAGAGGAAGTCAGTTGGCGGCGGAAAAAGAGGGAGTAATATTTCCACGTCAAAAGTGAAGTGAGTCTTAAAGAGAGAAAGAGAGAGAGAGAGAGAATGGGAGAGAGAGAGAGAGAGAGAAAGTGCGTCTTAAAAGAAAAAAAAAGTTATCTGGGACTTACCAAAAAGACGGAAAGGGAATCAGTCGATCGTAACCGACAGGAGTAATATCTCATTGACAAGACGGAAAGGGATAAGCTACATTATTGATATGTTCGTCTGGCACAGGGAGAAAGAGCGAAAGAAACTACAGAGAAACACGGATCTCAGGTGTGAGATTTAGTGCAGAAACTATATAATGAAAATAAATGTAGGAAGGTAAATGAAAGGATAGAATGAGTGAAAAATACACAATTTCATCACCTTAAACATTAAGATAACACACACACACATATACACACGCATATATATATATATATATATATATATATATATATATATATATATATGAGTATCTGATTAATAAATAAATAAATATGTATGAATGTGTATATGCCATGAAAGGCGGAGCATGGAGTGTTGATATGGAGTGAATTTGTCGTTCGGTTTTCAAATGCTGGTGAACTGTCTTCATACTGGGTGCACTGGAGACTCGTGATAGCTATTTCAAGTTAGATAACCAAATAAGATCCGGCAATGGGTGGTGAAAAAATGTGAGGAAATATTGTGCAAAACCAAGAAAAAAGGAGTGCCGGTATATTTATCATGACATGAACTGCGTAACATTGCAGGTACTGACCGTTTTTTTTCGATTGACTCGGATGCACTGCAAGAAGCGACAGAAAGACAAAGAAAACTGGTAAACACGCACAATTCCTACATAACCTCTGTTTCCTTTAAAAATGAAAGGAGATTTCTTGCCCGTACGTCTGAAGGGGAAGAATTAAAGAAACAGCCAAACAGAACGCCAACAATTCAGTAAGCGAAACAACAACAGCAACAGCAACAGCAACAGCAACAGCAACAACAACAACAACAACAACAACAACAGCAGCAGCAGCAATAAATAAGTAAATGAATAGACAAAAAGCATAAAATCAACCGTGGCTTGGAATTATATAAAAAAAAAAGAAAAAAATCGTTGCCTGAATTGCGGACTAAAAGCGAACAATAAACAAATATGAAGCTACTTGGATGATACTCGTAGGATTCGTAGGATTTATAATAATGACAACAGCAATGAAACAACAAAAACACAACAATAATAATAATAATAATAATAATAATAATAATAATAATAATAATAACAATAATAAAATATATAGTCTTAAAGATAATGATAAAGATGATAATGATAATGATAATGATGATGATGATGATGATAATAACAATAACAATAACAACAACAACAACAATGATAATAATGATAATAATAACAATAATGGAAAAAAATAATGTTTATAATAATGATGATGATAATAACAATAAAAACAATAAAAAATAACTATAAGAAGAAAAAAATTAACAATACCGATAACAAACTGCACTCTCACTTCGTTCACCCCACATCACTGATACTTCAAAAACGCGGCTCGTCCCAAATCCAATGGCCGTTGGGTGTGGGTCTGTAGAACATGACCCCTGAAGCCAGTGCTCGCTCACGGCTGAGTCACCTGGGAGGGAGTGGCCACGGCTGACTTTGCAATCTTGCAAATACTGAGCCTGCAGTGAGCCATGCTATTTTATTACTATTGTTTTGATATTTCTCAATGCTTGAAATCTTGGAATAGAGTCAAGAATGCAGGAAAATTGTCGTTACAATTATCAGTATTACACATTTATAATATCACCTTCAATGATCACAGTAATAATGCGCCATGTTATGTTGGAACCTAACCACTATGTCACCTTGTAGTCTCTGATCTATATTTTTGGTCATTCACGTTATTGATATTCTGAGTTGCGAAACAAAGTCTGAACTTTAGTTTTTTGATAAAACAGTATTTTTTTTGTTCTAATTAGAGATGACGAACACCCGTTAATTCGGAGAAAATTTTACTTAACTCCCGAGGCACCCAACATACTCTTGTAAAAATTTCATTTTGATTTTTTTTTAACACAAGAAACGCTGTGACCTGATTTTGACCTTCCTCCATTACCCTCCTAATATTATTTTTTGTGGGCCTTATCTCAAGACAAGACTAATAAGGACTTTTCTGTGTTTTTTTATGTGGCTGTAAATGTTTGCTCAGTTGTAGTAGGATTTTTTTACACAGCAATATATTCACTGTCTGCTGTGGCAAAATAGAAAAGTTAATCTTGTTAGAAACAATTATAATAACGATAATAATAATAACAGGATTAGTAATAATAATACTATTACTGATACTAAAGATATTAATATTTACATTTTTTCTGTTAGCCTTTAGAAATGAGATGTCTAAGACATTTAATTCCACTTCAAATATAGACCATTTCACAAATTTAATTTATTGTGAGAATGTTTGCCTAATATGCACTCTTTATCTACCATCCATTATGAATGCAATTTCAAGGTAATATATAAAAGTAATCTGATGGATTAGTAATACTGCAGCTAAGCTAGTTACATCTTAAATAAAATTTAGATTAATGTCCCTGTCCCCTGGATGTTATATACTGAATGAATACCTTGGATGCTCTCATACTAGGGATTTTTCCCATTTTGAAATCTTTATTAAAGGATTTAACATTTTTCACTTATCATTCTTCCTTCCTTCCTTCTCTTTTTTCTCCGTAATCCAGACTCTAATATCAATTCTTGCTCTCTAAAGCCTTGTGCCCATACATATCAATAGCACCTGATAGCTCTATCAGTGTGTTAAATCTGATTTCTTCACAGTTCAAGGGGTGTCTTTATCATTTCAACCTAAGCTACTGCTTTGCATAATATTAAAATAATTTGACAATATAGTAGTTTAAAATTAAGATTGGTATGTCTTTGGTTAATGGCTAATACTGATTATGTGTTCTTTTATTATTCTACTTCCCACTGCCTCCTTTGTCCCTCTAAAAATTATAGCTACGGTCATTTTAGCGGTTTCAACAGAATGCACAAGGAATCCCTTTGGCATGCTAGATTGGAGGTCCTTTAATAACTATTAGGTAAAATAATCCTAAAAAGTATGTTTCACACCATATTCATGGTCAAGGGTGTCATTCAAAGTGCCTAAAGGATACACAATGAACAAAAACTTGAGAACATATAAACTCTATTTAGAATTTGGAAATGAATATATATATATATGAAAGCTATTTCAATCTGTTCCAAATCCTATGCAAAATGCATAACAACACTGGCATCAACAGCTGTAAATAAGTAAATGAATTGCCTCACTGAGCACCAAATTTTATTAAATTATTTATTCCTGCAATTAACATAACTGTCCATAATCAAAATATTTTTCTGCCTTCTTAACTTTATTATATTCCAGACTAAATGCCAATCTTCAGTACCCATAGTGTAAGTGGTATCTAGTATTAAAATAAATATAAACTATAAACTTTGTTTTATGTGGCACATTCTGGTCAGATGGGAATAATTTTCTTCAGGGGAAATAGTTCTTATATTTATTTGATATGTATAAACAAGCAGAGATATCAGTTATATATCTGCAAGTATGATTTGTGAAGCCTAAAAATCTTCAATATCATAAACGGATCACTGTCAAATGCATTCAGTGTTTTAATTTCATATACTGTATAACAATATTTTCTTAAATGATAGAACAAGTTACAAGAAGTTTTTCTATAACCTTCTCAAATTTTATGCAATATTGAGTTTCGTCATAATGACCACCCTCACTGTCTGGTCCAGCCCAGTGCACACACTCAGGCCCATCTTGTCTGGACTCCAGTCAAAGCTGGTTATTGGCTGATCGGTTATAGTAGCATTTTGCAACGGCTTTGCTTCACCCGCTACACCAACTTCCGATCCATCGCTCAATTTCTTTGAGCGAGCTGAAGGATAGGAGTACTTCCACAGCATCAGAGAGCCATTACCGCCAGTGGTGACAAATATCTCACGATCTTGGGGCAAGTGTCTTCCACACCATATAGTTGATTTGTGACCTTTATCCATCATGCCAGCAAAGCCCTTTTCTTCGTGGAATGTCCGAAGGTCATAAATGTGAAACTTTGACTCCAGTGTTGTAGCTAAAAGCTTGTTCATGTCAATATCTTTCCGATCAAATTCTAGTGAGCAAACCCCATTCTTCAGATTGGTTTCCCACTTCACTTCCATTGTTCTAAGATCAAACATCTTCACATCCCCATTATCAAAGCCTGCACAGAGTGCCCTTTCTTCCATTGAATGTGAATTTCCAAATGCAACACTCCAGCAGTCTCGCTTCTGCTCTCCTTCTTTTGGCTCGATGGTCACGACAGGCCGGTCTCTCTGTCGAGGATCCCAGACCTTTACCAGTCCATCACGACTCCCAGTTGCAATCTCTGGGGCACCTAAGGAAGACATTCATAAGAGATTGGTACAAATATGTTTACACTTAGTGCAACAAAAAATCTGTTAAACTTGCCATCCTTGTCATTTTATAATATGCAGCAAGTGGTTTTGCAAAAGCAGTTGAATTTGGAAACAAGAGAACAAGAACAAAGGAGAAAGGAAATTGGAAAATGTAATACCTGTGTATTTCACAGGAAATATATCTACTTAAAAATTTATTTTTTATTCATTTCTCAGAAGCTGCCTAACCTTAAGGTATGATTGAATACTTATACTAACACTAATAATAGTGATAAAATATATCCATATAACTGTAGCTCTAACCACATATGCAAAAGATAATACAAATAATCTAATTTCTACAAATCTAACCACTGCACTAAACTTTACATACCTATACAAAAGTATTTCCTTTAATTTCTCATCAATAATTGAACTATAATGCATATAATCTCACTTTTAAATAAAGAAAGGTGTAGCCATAGTTTTAAAGTTATACTTGCAGGAGTACAAAGTGCATACTTTCTATATAATATTGGCTGCTTATGACAACCAATGATGATAATGTAAAAATATGCTGAAACCTGTATTGGTCTAATGTCTGAATTTCTTAAAGAAATAATAGATAATTACAAATGTTTTTCCCTTTCAACTAGATTAGAAAAAATATAATTACTCCTATACATTGAGAGATTCATCTATTGAGCATTACAAAAAAACACTGTCAGCTGTTTCACCTTCTTAGAGCTTTAGGTTGTTTTCCCACCCCTATTCTGTTATGAATGGAAAGGAATGAGAGTAAACGAGCATATATTGCACTTTTTAGCATATATCTTTCAGCCCCAAAAGATCCCATCACTGTACCTCCTCCTATGACACTGAGGCTTCTCCCATGTGTCCAGCAGGCTTTTGCTCCGGCCCAGTCCTTTGTCTCCCGCCAAAGCCTCAGAGACTACTATGACCACTGTCCCATCCCCTACTCCTCATCCCCTTTCCTCTCCCTTTAATCACAATATTCTAAGTTTGACTTTGCATTTTATTGAAAAAAAAAAAAGATACATGATAAATATATGACTCATTACTTTATAAGTTATGATTAAAATATGTCTTATTGTGTCATATGTGTTTTCCTTACATGTCTTGGTACATTTTCCCTAATTCCATTTAGTATATAAGATTTTCAACTCTGATGCTCCCAAGTTTGATAACTATCTGACATGCCAGCATGTCAAATAAAAGAAGAAGAAAATGGAGAAGAAGCAGGAAAAGTTCTCAAGCTTTTTGACTACACAACATGAGCATCAAATTACCTTTGCCAATATTAAGGCCTGCCACTCCATCAATTGCATTTATAATTTCTTCATGAGCTTTCACAGAATAAACTGGCGTTTCTGCAGCTGCCAGATCAACAATCTCCATCTTCCCCTCAAAGTCGCCCACAGCCAAGTGCCGATCCTCCAGTGCAGACGCTCCAAAGGTTCCTGGAAGGCACAGAACAGAGTGAATTATCATATCTGAGATGCAAATTAAATCTAAGGTATATCATATCACACTAGTAATAATCATGGTTACATTAATTAAGGTTAAATGTTATAATTTATTATCTGGGGAAACTGCAAACATGCAAAAAAAACACTGACAATTTTCTAAAACCTTCTACTAAATTCACAGCTTCCTTTTCTAGTTTAAAAACAAGAGAACTGCTACCACTCACTTAACACCACAATAAAATGCCAGGAAATTAGAAATAACAACACAAAAATATTAATATAAATAATTCATGCATTCACATCACTAAGTATATGCAACTAGTTAGTAATATTGCAAAGTGAATGTGCAATGACAGAAGGAACAACTCTCCCTTTCATTTCAAGGCTTGTTAATACCAGCTCTATTATGAAAAATATATGTAAATATTATTGATACAAGAAATTTTTAAAAATTAATTCAATATCTTTATCTATTATGGATTCCATAACAGATAAATAATAAATATATGAACTATAGTTGTATTAATAACTGTAAGATTGCAGAGAGAAGTAGCATATTACAGCCTGGTACAAAATTATTATGAGGCTACTTTGTAATCATCCCACTCTGTACAATATATTTATGCATACAATGTACATCTTCTAGAGTGTATGTAAATACTGTTATTGCATATTTAGGCATTTAAGAGCTATTAGAAAGCTACAATCAAGGTTGTTTTATAGTCCTCTGCCAAACTGGGAGTGTTATATTTTCTGACATGGTGATATATAGTTAGAAATATGCATAACATATGATTAACAATCAAGACAAAAATGAAAAAAGAAATGGGATGGACAATACAACATTAATCAAAAACTACTAAATCAATAGCTAGTGATTAAAAGAAGAAAAAGAACAGTTTTGCTTAGTTGAGTATTATTCCATAATCAAATTCACAAAGATGGTTACAATACATGTGCGGCCAAA
>NC_061836.1:841034-848534 GCF_019202785.1 Penaeus chinensis
TTGTCTCCCCTCGTTGCACTGCCATGGCACTACAGCGTTTGCGTTATCCCTCCTGCCATGACGAAGTTCCCCGCAACAGTGAGCGCCGGCACTCTGTCCTAACTACGTAAAGTGCATATTAACGATCAACTTTGTAGGCGGCCACGGAGCGGGCGGGTTCGAGCGCGCTTCGCCTCACTTCCTCTACGACTTGTTGAAAAACGCGCAACCAATTTTGTCTCCGAAGTACGAAATGAGAATACTACGTGGCGTTCCAATTTACTCGTGATTTTAGTAATACTCACTTGTATAGAAGTAGCAGCACGATCTCGTTCGAAACAGACGGCATTGTTTAGCTAGCAAGACACCAGAGCACACGACACGCCATTTTTAACTGGGTTGACGCGACGCAGATTCAATTTCCATTTTGCCGAAAAAGGGATTGATAGATTTTGTCATTCAAGAGAAGTATTTACAGACTGCCATAGTTCTGTTGTCCACGAAATCCTCGCGTGCTAAGGAGAGGTCGAGAGCTTAACCTCGGCCCCGGGAGAGTTGGCGCCGCGAACGGGTCCTGAGCAACAGCTCGAGGGAAGTGCACGCCGGCCTTCGGAGGTGTCTGACCGCTGTCCCGCTTTTCTCCGCCAATTATGCGCAACAGAGAGACTAGGAAAATACTATGTTTAGGTCCCTGATCGTATGGTCTAATGAGGAAGGAACTGAAAAGTCTTCTAAACGCCATGGAACCATAAATCTGTCAAACAAGACGACTACTGACCTTAACTCTTGACTGTGTTTCTCCTACGGGATAAAGGCGCTGCTCGGCACCGCACGGCGCAGGACGAGTCTCGCATCGCAATGAACACAGCTTTCCTATCGTCAGATTAGTTGGTCTAATATGAGGGGTACATGATGCAAGGAGTCACCAAGCTTAGATAAGCGGCTAATTGTATGATATGTACTCAAAATTATAAACTTACGCAAACTACTATCACCAACAAGGGACATAAATAGTTAAACTGTCAAGGAAAATAATAACCGTCATCTACAACACGCACAATAATGAAAATACTCTTTATGTGATCTTAATATTATGTAGGTCATAAATGTATCCTAAAATCACCATATTTTTTATATCTTCCTCAGAAATGATTTATCATACATAAGGTTATTTATTATGCGTCGAGCAACGCCGACTGCGCAATACTTCTTTCTTTCTTTCTTTTTTTTCTTTTTTCTTTTTTTACACCGATTTCAACCTATGGCAACAGTCTAGTTCTCCTCCACTTCACTCTGGCGTATGTCGTGCACTTCTGTCTGTGCGGACATACCTGCTCTGCATGAAGGGGAGTTGCAGGGTGGGGAGGGGGTATGGGGCGGGGCAGCGAGGTTCAAAGGGAGGGCGAAGCTGCACCCAGAGCGCTGCCAGGGTATTGGGGGAAGTAGGGTTCGAAGTATCTACAGGCAGACGCGTATACATGTACACACACAAGTGCATACATTCACTTATACATACATGTATACATATTAATTTTCAGATATACAAATTCATACATAAGCAGGCAGGCACACACACACACACACACACACACACACACACACACACACACACACACACACACACACAACATATCTGTGTATGTATGCAAGTGCATCCACATATTCCCGTACAACCTCACTTTCCTTCGTGGGCGCCGGAGAGTGCGAGGGGACGAAGGGGGGGGGGGGGGTTAGGGTGAGCATGGATGGGCGGAGGACGAGGGTGGGGAGGGGGGGGGGGCGTGGACAGGGTGAGTATGGGCGGCGTGAGTGAGGTGAGATGAGACGAGGGGGGCTCAGATATTATTATGCCTGAGAGTTTTTAAATAACGTTGGAAACACTGACATGAGGAAGTTTGGGTCTAAACCGTAGGGGATCAAGGTGCTTCGTCAGAGTATGACGCTTAAGACTACGATGGAATTAATGATATTAAATAGATTAAGAGGTCGACACAGATGGATGTAATATATCATAGTTACACATATAACATTGTGCAGATGCGTTTGATTCCGAGGATCAAACATTCTAGAGAAGCTATTTTATATGTTGAGAGGTAAAGGTAGGAGGAAGAGGAAGAGGAGGAAGAAGGGGATATGGAGGAAGAGGTGGATGTGGAAGAGGAAAAGAGGGAGGATTAGAAGGAGGAGGAGCAGGAGGAGGAGGAGGAAAAAGAAGAAGAGGAGGAGGAGGAGGAGGGAAAAGGTTTAGGAGGAGCAGACGGACTGGGATGGGAGATTAAAAGCAGGATAGAGTCAGTAGATACAGAAAAAAAAACAAAGAAACTCGAACCAAAACAAATATGATATAGAGTGATAAGTGAGGTGCCGAATAGCAAACGGCGTTGGAAGAGACGATGGAAGAAAAAAGGGATGATAAAGGAAGAGGAAAGAACACGAATAACGAAAGTGAAAAAGGAAGGGTGGTGGGAATGCAGTCCAGGAGTAAGGGGGGGGGGGGGCGAGGGCAGGAGGGAGGAGGGGGCGAGGGCAGGAGGGAGGAGGGAGCTGGAGTGTGGGGGAGGGCAGGTTCCTTCGAGGATCTGAACAGGAGGGAACAAGTGGGAGGGGGAAGGGGGGGGAGGGAGCGTTTCTGTTTGCCTTAAGCTTATGCAACAAAATATTCAGATTTATTGAATACATTACACATGCAGAAACTGGTTCCTAACTACAGCTCATCCTCAATCTAATGTTTTGTTAGTCAACATCTAGACTAGACCAGGCGGGGCAGCGGAAGCTCTTGCATCTTATGCTCTGAACCAGTAACAAGTGGACAGCTATATATAGTATCTTATAAAATCTATATATATTTTTTCACAGAAGTCTCCTAAAATCACCATCTTTGTACAGTCAACGAATACGCTAATTCACACACCGGATAAATACGCGTTATAAAAACACCCTAAGGCAATGAGAACAAGTGTCGGGGATGACCGTGTGATGAGGCGGGGGGGGGGGGGGGGGGGTCCCTGACATCGGCTGGGTCCCGGATGTCACGGAGAGGGGGGAGGAGGGTCCCGTGACCTTGGCTGGGTCTCGGGTGCCACGGGCTGGGGGGGGGGGGGGGGGGGGTCCCGAGAGTGACTTGGCGCTGGCGAGGGCTGCGCGGGGGACTCCTGGCGGGCCCTCTCGCGGGGAAGGGCGACGACGCAGACGGGGGTCCTTGGCAGCGCGGGTTCGTAGCGAGGAGGCGCGGGCGTGGAGGGAGTGGAGGAGGGCGAGAGGTGGAGTCACGAGGTGGGAGGCGCTACAGCGAGTGGAGTGATGGAGGTGGCGGTGGAGTGGCGCGAGAACTAGACTCTGGCGTATTACAAGTAAGCCGGCTTGCAGGTGCAACATAACGCGCTCATGTTGCGGTAGAGGGAGCGTCGCGTCCGCTTCTTGCTCCACAGGCTGAACATGTCCTCGCCCGTGAGCGCCAGGTTCCTGTTGGCGGCGTCCTCCTGCAACAGACAAGCGGCTCAGGCCAAGGAAGACAAAGGAGACAGCTCAGTCACACGTGAATAATATATAGGAAACATTTGGAATAGTCTGTCATACAAATGGGTGAACAAATGAACAAAGGTATTTCTTAATTTCATTCATGGCTGGAGACTAACACCTGATTCACCTTGGAATACCAACTTATGACCCAGGCCCAGGGGGGCGACAGACTCCTGCCGCAGCGCCGCCCTTTCCGTTCGATTCTTCCCGATTCATCCTCCCCCCCCCCCCCTTTGTGCATCGATTACTCAGCCTCAGCATTTCCTTCGCGTTATCACTCTCACATTTTTGGAGCTCGTAAGCAGCGAGTAAACCCCTTCCTTCCCCTACTTACGCCTGTGATGTTATCCCGCGCCTCAGACATCCATTCATATCCCTTTGGTGGGAGTGTGTGTGAGGAGATCTCGAGGCTCAAAGCCGAGGCAGGCTCAGCCTCTTTAGACTCCGGGAGCAGAAAGCAGAGCTCGGCGCCCCCCCCCCCCCCCCCTCCCCGGGCTCCCGTCCTAAGCCTTCATCACCTGCTAAGTCTGAGTAATCACCCTCGCGGTGGGCTGACGCGTGGCCCCAGGGGTGACCCCGACTCCGTTGTTATTATGCTCTCATTATGTGCTCTCTCCCCCTCCCTCCCCCTCCCCCTCACGTTCTCTCTCCCCTGCCTCTCCTATATCTCCCTTAGTCCCCGTTATCTCACGCTTTTTTTTTTCTCTATCTCTGTTTTTTCTTCCCTCTACCTCTCTCTCTCCTCCTCTCCTCCTCTGTTATTTCTCTCTTTCTCTCTCTTTCTTTCTCTCTCTCTCTCTCTCTCTCTCTCTCTCTCTCTCTCTCTCTCTCTCCCTCTCTCTCTCTCTCTCTCTCTCTCTATATATATATATATATATATATATACATACATATACATATACATATACACATATATACATATATATATGTATGTATATATATATATATATATATATATATATATATATATATATATATATATATACATATGTGTGTGTGTGTGCGAGTGCACACACACACACACACACACACATACATATATATGTATATATATGTACATATATGTATATATATATGAATATGTCTATATATATTATATATACATTATACACACACACACACACACACACTATCTCTGTTTTTTCTTCCCTCTACCTCTCTCTCTCCTCTTCTCCTCCTCTGTTATCTCTCTCTCTCTCTCTCTCTCTCTCTATATATATATATATATATATTTATATATACATATACATATATATATATATATACATATATATACATATATATATGTGTATATATATCTATAGACATATGTGTGTGTGTGTGTGCGAGTGCACACACACACACACATACACACACACACACACACACACACACACACACACACACACACACACACACACACTCACAGACACACACACACACACACATACATATATATGTATATATATGTACATATATGTATATATATGAATATGTCTATATATATTATATATACATTATATACACACACACACATATATTTATATACGTATGTATATATGTATATATGACTGCCGCGATGGTCTAGTTGTTAGAGCACTGGACTTCCCGTTGCAGCGGTCGTAAAAATGCCTGCACTCCGACTGCTGGCTCGAGCCCGCGAAAACGATATATCGCCTTGAGAAGTCACATATGTATGCATACATATATATGTATGTATATATACATGTATACATATATATATACACACACACATATATATACATATATATACACGCAAACACACGTGTATATATATATATATATATATATATATATATATATATATATATGTATACATATATGCACACACTCACACACACACACACACACACACACACACACATATACATATACACACAGACACACATACACATATATGCATACACACACACACACACACATACACACACACATACACACACACACACACACACACACACACACACACACACACATATACACAAAAATATATACATATACGTATAAATATGCATATATATGTATATATGTATGTATGTATGTATGTATGCATGTACACACACACACACACACACACACACACACACACACACACACACACACACACACACACACACACACCTACAGAGTTGAGATTTGTACAGTGTCAAATAACGTCATGTATTCAGAGGATGTCGAGCGACGTCAGCGGAGGTCCGTGGGCGATGTCTCTTAAGGTAGAGGGGCATCACAAAGGAATGCGTTTGCACGAAGGAAGACGTATGGACGTTAAGCAAAGACAAAAATACCAAATGACGCCAAGTATGATCAAGTGGGGTCAAGGGAAGCTGAGTGAAGTCGAAGGATTTCAGGCGACAAACGATGTTGCACGTTGTCCGCTCTCCGGGGAGAGCAAGGAAGTTCTTCAAAGTCAAAGGAGGTGATGCGATGTCACGAACGGTCGAGTAACAGCAGTGTTGAGTGAGTCGGTGGCGGAGTGACTTCAGTCGAAACCATGCGACGGCAAGGAAGATCCGGCGACGCCTTGGCAGGTTGGGCAACGTCTGAGAAGGGAGGCCGAGCAAGGTCAAGAAGTCAGCCAAAGCAAGTCAATAAAGGCCGAGTTGCGTCAAAAGTCCATTGAGAAGAAGTCGATTCACATCAAGGAAAGTCAGGGAATGTCAATTGACGTCAAGCGAAGTCGACTGGCGTCTGTTGAAGTCAAGCGCCCTCGCCGCGGCACCATTAATGGAAGCGCTCGACGGGGCATCATCACTGCTTATGATATTGCAATATTTTTCCATCTCTGCCATTCTTGTCTCGTTTTAGAAAAGCGATCTTTGGTCCGCTTTCCCTCCAGGCGAAATATGCCTTTTTTTAAGCGAGGGAAATGAAGACTTGAAAACCAATCTTGCAGTTCATGGGATTCTCAAACACGGGTTCGTTACCATGGTTATGCCCCCCCCCCCCCCCCATCATCACCCACAACGCGACATCTTTGTCTTTCCGAGTTACGATTCCCTTGCCTCTCCCCCCCCCCCTCCCCCATCTTGCAGCCTCCTTCCCTCCCCTCACTCTGTCCCCTTCCCTTAACTCTCTCACTCTCCCTTTACCGCTCCTTCTCATCTCCCTATCCTGTCCCTCCTCCCCTCTCCCTCACTTTTCCCTTTCCTGTCCCTCCTCCTCTCCCCCAACCTCCCCTCACATTCCTTCTTTCCCTCCGCCTTCCCCCTCCCTTCCCCCTCCCCTGCTTACCACTTGGGAGACATGACCAAATTGAGCCGATTTCATTAAGAACTTTTCCTGTGATGGCAACTTTTGTGGCGATGTTTTACAGCGGAGAAAATTGGGATCTAGGATCTTCTTTTTTCTCTCTCTTTTTTTTTTGTTTCTTCCTTTTTTCTCCTCCAGAACAGAGGAGACTGAGTAACGGATGGAAGAGCGTTGTGGCATGGGGAGGGGGGAGGCATGGGGAGGGTTGGGCATGGGGAAAGGGGGGAGAGTGAAAGAGGAAAAAAGGAATAGAAGTCAACAAAAGAAAATACTAGCGTGGAAGACGAGGAATTAGAGATGGGAGATGAAGGAACAGACATGGTATGAAAAGAAAAAAAGACAAACAGACCACTAGAGACTAACAATAGAAAAAGGAAATTGAACGCACTACAATAAGATCCGAACAGAACAAAACAAAACAGAAAACAGATGAAGATATACATGGAAACATTAGAAGTAACAGCTCTTAGGGTATAGGGGAAGGGAAAAGAAGAAGGGAAGGACAGAGAGAAAGGGGGAAGGGGAAGGAAGAAAGGAACGGGAAACGAGAGAGACGAAAGGAAGAGGAAGGGGGAAGGAAGAAAGGAAGGGGAGAGGGGGAGAAAGGAAGGGGAAGGGGGAGGGGAAAAAAGGAGGGGATAGGGGAGAGAGAGGAAGGGGAAGCGGGAGGGGAGAAAGGAAGGGGAGAGGGAGAGAGAGGAAGGGGAGAGGGGGAAAGAGGAAGGGGAAGGGGGGGGGGGGGATGTTGTT
>NC_061836.1:861034-863534 GCF_019202785.1 Penaeus chinensis
GCGCAGCTATTAGCCCGGTCCACAGAGGCTTCCGATGCCGCCCCTCAGTCAACAGCCATCCCCTCTCTGGCCTCTCACTCACAACGTCCTCCCAGAGAGAAGGGAAGTCTTGCCCGCAATGACAAGATTTCCTTTGGCTGTGTAACAATTAAGCCATGGAGTAAAGTGATAAAGCGAGATTGCAGTCCTGGCGTTGGGGCGTGACTGACTTTCGGACGACGAGCCTCGGCTATGGTACTGAAGCTGTTGAATTTGTTTCCTATGAATTGATTTATTTCTTGATCTAAATGGGCAGTGTTATTGACGTCAACACCTTTTAGCCCGCTTGTGTCATTGCATCTTCCCTGTATATTGTATATTATGGTTGCCTTTGCCATGGTAACATATCCAGAGGGTCTTGTTTATAATCGGGATAACGAAGCGTTCCTTAAAAGCCGATGATATCCTTTTCTTCCCCAAGGTCCGACATTCACCAACTGCAGTCTAGAAGTTCCGCGAAACTACATGACCTGCGAATTTCCTCTGGCAAAATGCAAATCGAATGCAAGTCAACTTCTCAGTTGCGCACTCAGAACCTCTGTTTGAATCTCTCTCAGTATTTTCACAAGGGCTGGCGACGGAGGTTGTATTGAGAATTAGCCCAACCCGTCCGTCTCGTCCTCACGTCAGGAACTCTCCATTGTGGTCGGTTTAGCGCCGAGGCAGGATTTCCTTCCCCTTGACATCCTCAGATCTTCAGTGGCTCTCTCGGCCTTCTTGACTTCTATCGTCTTTGACTCCAGAGGGTTTCTTTCCTTTCCTTTTCGCTTCGTGTGGGTTTAGCTTACTAGTATCCCCCCTTACTAGTGTCCCTTTTGAAGTACCCGTGGTATCCTCTTTCCATCTGGAATTTCTTCATTTGAAGTCTTATCGCCCACTGAATGCTGAATAGTACTGTAATTATTTTCTCTGGAATACATCTACTTTTTTCATTTAATTTAGCCTGGGTTATATCTCGGGAATGTAGACAGACGCTGTCACCGTTCGACTTGAGGTTTTATGAGCTGATGTTTTTTGTTTTTTCTATGGTGCTCAGATATTTACGCATTTTTCATATTTCTTATTTTTTCTTTATCCTGTACTCGACTGTCTTTTTGTTTTGTTATTCACGTGGATCTTTGATACTGCCTATTCTGTCTCTATACCATACCAGTCCATCCAATATCATTGACATACCATCACTCAGTGACTAGACCGTTATCTTTGCTGTGGCGAATAATTTGTTTCGTTTGATAGTAATCTGCTGTAGGTGTGTTCCTGTTCAACTTTATTTATAACGTGAATATAATGGGTTGTAGAGAATTGCTGCATACTGAAAAATTACGTCAATAGTTTGCGGAATAAAGCTCTTACTGCTTATCTGACTGTGCATAACGAAAAACAAGAACATGCAGAAAGAATAAAGGCAGACACAGCAACCGTCCCTCCTCTCGTTCACTCTCCCCCCCCCCCCCCCGCCCCTCCCTCCTCCATGAGTGTCTAGTTGTGGCCTCGATGGTGGGTTCTCAGCTGCCATTGTGCCCGTGTTTATACTGTTTGTATTTCATGACTGTGTGAGCGCGGGAATAAAAGGGGGGCATTATGAGTCTCTAAATCTTCCTCCTCCTCCTCTGCCTCCTTTCCCCCTCTTTTCCTCCTCGTCCTTTTCTTCCGCGTCCTCCCTCTTTTAACCCTCTTCCTTCTCCTCCCCATTCGATTTCTATTTCGTTCTTCTCTTTTCCCCATCCTCCCCATACATATCCTACCCCTACTCTCAAATTACTAATTTTCTTCCTTCCTTCCTTCCTCCTTCTCCCTCTCCCTCCTTCCCTCCCGCATACCCCTTCCCTTTCTCCCCTTCCTCATTCTCTCACTTCCTCGGGCTCTCTCCCTGAGTGCGGTTAGTGAGACAGGGTACACATGCTTTCCCCCATTCTTATTATTTGGTTTATGGCCGAGTCCCGGATGACCTGAGGGGGGAGAAGGGGAGGCTTGGCGACCATGGGAGAGAGGTGCGCGAGGTGTGGGGGGAGGGAGACAAGCACACAAATGTAAATAGACAGACAAACCGTAGGCAGGCACATAGGAAGATAGATAGGCAGACATACAGGTGAAGAGTAAGGGATAGAAAGACAGACTGATAGGTAGATAGATAGATAGACACGCATATAGGTTGACAGATAAATAGGTAGATTGATAGGTAGATAGCTAGCTAGCTAGAGAGAGAGAGAGAGAGAGAGAGAGAGAGAGAGAGAGAGAGAGAGAGAGAGAGAGAGAGAGAGAGAGAGAGAGAGAGAGAAAGAGAGATAGAGAGATAGATAGATAGAGAGAGAGGGAGAGGGAGGGAGGGAGGGAGGGAGGGAGAGAGAGAGAGAGAGAGAGAGAGAGAGAGAGAGAGAGAGAGAGAGAGAGAGAGAGAGAGAGAGAGAGAGAGAGAGGGAGAGAGGGAGAGAGAGAGAGAGATAGAGAGAGAAAGAGAGAG
>NC_061836.1:906034-911034 GCF_019202785.1 Penaeus chinensis
CGAGAGTGGTGAGAGAGAGAGAGAGAGAGAGAGAGAGAGAGAAGGAGAGAGGAAAGAGAGGAGAGAGAGAGATCGAATGAGAGAGAGAGGAGAGAGAGAGGACGAGAGAGAGAGGAGGAGAGAGAGAGTGACGAGAGGTTATGAGTCGAGAGAAGAGAGGAGAGTAGAAGGAAAGATGAGAGAGAGAGACGAGAGAAGAAAGGAGAGAGAGAGAGAGAGAGACGGAGGAGATGAGAGAGAGAGAGAGTGAGAGAGTGATTGTGATTAGAGAGAGGAGAAGAGGGAGAGAGAGGGGGAGATGAGAGAGAGGAGAGAGAGAGAGAGAGAGATGAGGGATGGAGATGAAGAGGAGAGAGGGGGGAGGGCGTTTTTGAGAGGAGAGATCTGAGAGTTGAGAGAGGAGAGAGTGAGAGAGAGAGAGAGAGTGAGAGTGAAGAGGAAAAGAGGAGAGAAAGTGGAGAGAGAGAGAGTGAGGAGAGAGAGAGTGATGAGAGAGGGAGAGGGGGAGATGAGGAGAGATGAGAGATGAGAGAAGAGAAGAGAGGAGAGGGGGGGGGGGGGAGAGAGAGGTGAGAGAGGAGAGAGAGAAGATGAGAGAGATACAAAGTGAGAGATTGTTTAAGGGAATGCAGGGAGTCGGAGAGTTGAGAAGAGAGAGAGTGGAAAAAAAACTTAAACCCAAAACTAGGAATCTAGACGCGATCCGTCGCCGCTATCGCCCCGCGCTTTCCCAGGCGTTACCTGCGTGAGGCCCCTCCCCCATGCTTGCGTGTTCGGAGATTAAAATTTACGAGATGGCGTACAGTTGGGTCGGGCTACGTTTGTTTTTTTCTTCCATTTGGAAAGCCGACCAGAGAACATAATGATTACTGTGTTCAGGGTTTATTACATCCATTCTACTTGTTTATCCTGCTTGTCGTATTAATCATTTGTATTTGGGAAATTATCGCTTCAAAGAAAAGTAACACGAACACAAGTTGGGTTCTATTTCAATGTGACTTTAACTGTAGTTTAGTTAAACACAGGCAAAATGAATGAAAGAAACAACATGTCAGTTGGATAAATCCCCGAATATTTAGAGATAATGTGATTTGGAAAAATGTAATAACAGAAAGGGTAACATAAGAAACAAATACGATTATTTGGGTTTCTACTCTTGTACTTTAACTCTGAGACTTTCTATGTTCTCCCGTTTCTGGGATACAAATTGTAATACATAGTTTTATATTATATTTTATTATTTTTATTTATATTATTTAAAATTTTATATATTTATATTATATAATTATAATATATTATATATATTTATTTTATATTAAACCACAACACACACACACACACACACACACAACACACACACACACACACAAATATTATATATATATATTATATATATATATATATAAACCTCAAAAAAACAACATACCATACCAGCACGCAAACCTCACACAGACACATAAACACCCCAAATCATTACTTCAAAAATCCATCAAACACCCCAACGAATTTTTCATAAAAATAAATTAAATTTTGATTTTATTATATTAAAATATATATATATATAATATAATTTATTTTTATAATAATATATAATTATGATTAAAAAATTTTTTGTACCCAACAAACCAAACACAGAATTTTATATATTTTATTTTTATATATTTTTATATTATACTATATTATATTTATTAAAATAATTTATACACACTCACACACACAACACCACCGCACACACACACACACACGCAACACACACATAACCCACACACACACATTATATATATATATATGTATTTATAAATATTTTATAATTATATATATTTTATATATATTTTTAATTATTTATTATATTATATATTTATGTATTTTTTTATATTTTATTAAAATTTATATATTATTATATATATTTTTTTTATTTTTATTTAAATATATCCCCATTTTAACACAAAAAAAACCAAAACACACACACCCCCAACACACACACCAAACAACACACACCAACTAATTATATATTATATATTTTATATTAAGATATATATAATAAATAATATTATGTAATTTATTATAAATACTTTATTAATATTGAGAGGTTATATAGTGTAATTGTATGAAATATTTATTAAATTTAAAAAAAAAAAAAACTATATAAAAAAAAAAAATATAAAAAATAATATTTATATATAGAGATATATTATATATATATATATTTAATATATTATTTTAAAACTATTTTTTATTTTATTTTAAATAATTTATTTTTTTTTTTTATTATTTGACCTATATATACAATAAAATAAAAAAAATATATATATATTTTATATATTAAATATTATAATAATTTATAAATTATTTATTTTTATATTATTATTTTTAATTATATTTATATATACATACATAATTAATACTTTAATTTATATACACACCCCACACAATATGTATAACACCACAACACAAACACCACACCACACACAATAATTATATATGCGTAAAATATGCATATAAATTCATTTATATAGTATTTTATATTTATATTTTATTATATATTATATATATATTTTGTATGTATGTATTTATATATGCGTATTTTTATGTATATAAAATCATTTATTTTATATATATTTATATATTATTATTATATAGAGATATAATTATAAAATTTTTAAATATTATATATATATATATATATATTATATTAGTATATATATATTATATAATATATATATATTATATATATTTTTTTATAGTATTTTTACATATGCGCCATATGCATATAATTTAATTTAAAATATTTATTATAATATTTATTTTATTTTATTTATATATATTATATATATATATTATAATATTATGTAGGGTGTGTGTGTGTCTGTGTGTGTGTGTGTGTGTTTTTGAGTGTAGTGTATGTGTGTGTATTTATACTTAAAAATTTTTTATATATATATTTAATATATATTATTATATTTTATTTTATTTATATTAGATATATATATAGGTATTTTTGTATAGATATATATGCATACACAACACACACACATATATATATAATATATATATATTAATATTTTATATAAAATATATTATATACTATTATATTAATATGATATTATATTTATATATATATATATATATATTATATATATATATTTTATATATGTATATATATGATATATATATATTTATATATATAAAATTTTATATATATATATATATATTATATTTATTTATAAAAATATAATAATTTATGTACGAAACAAAAATATTATATATTATTTTATATATATATATATATAATAATATTATTAAATTTATATATATATATCATTATAAAATATTGGTATATTTATATATACTATATATATATATATATATAGGGGTATTATATATAACTTATATATATAATGATTATTAAATAGTAAAATATTTAATATATAAAATATTTTGTAAATCAAAGAAAGGGTAAACGGGGGAGACAGGCAGTACTTGTAATTGGCTCATTGTTGACTTATCACAAGTATAGCGATCTATGTCTAAAAACAATTAAACAAGTAAACTTTCAATAGGCATGGCATGCACGTACACGTGTAGCCCGTTGGCATTAGGTAGTGAAACCTGGCGCACAGTTACCGTAGACTTACTACAAAAAATCACTAACCGTAATTATGTTTTAAACATAAATTTTAGGAAATGTGCGTGAAATCAAACACACGCGCATGTATACACATGCATGCTTATATATATATATATATATATATATATGTAAATATATATTTGTATATATACACACATATATAAGTGTACATATATATACATATATATAAATGTATATAAATATGTATATATATGTATACATATGCATATATATATGTAAACATATGTATACATATGTGTCTGTATCTACGTATACACACGCACAAATGAACACACACACACACACACATACATACATACATATATATATATATATATATATATATATATATATATATATATATATATATTTACATATATATACATACACACGTGAGTGTGCGTGTGTACTTATATATGTATATGAATATATATGATAAATTAAGATACCAAGAAAGTTTGCTTGGTTCTTTATCATCTATTCTCGCGTAAAACATAACAGCATGGTAAGTGAAACATGGAGTGTGAACACCGTAGACTCAAATAATAATAATTATAATTTCGTTTAATACTTTAATAATATTTTCTCACTCATGTTAAAATATGCACGCATATATGTATGCATATATATATATATGCATATACATGTATGTATCTATGCATACAGACACACACTAGCTACTATAGTAGATTTACTTATCTACTTTAGGTTTTTCAAGTCATCTCATCTGTTACAAAAGCAATGATTTAGCATGCCAGTTATTTCCTATCGTGCTTAATGATTTAGAATATGTGCAAGCTAAAAATATATAAAACCCTCCCTCAAATCAACTATTGCCAGTATAAGGAAAGAATTGACCAAATTATTTTCTTCGGTAATAAGTGACTTTGTTGCTTTGTTAATATATGTTGACCTATGGCACTACGATAATTTAACAATTTCCCCTAGTAAGTAGTAATGTGACCTTTTGATTCGTCAAATATTTATAAACATGATAATCATAAATAAACAACTTCCTTTCCAAACTTACAATGATCAACATGTCTGTCAAATAGATTTTCATATTAACGCGAGGTATGTGAAACATGGCAGGATAGATCCGTAGATTTATGTACACGTACGAATGTTGTACTAACTAGATTTCATTGATCTGCATTTCCTTTTTAGTTTCAGGCTGAACTTCCACCGGGTCACCACCGATTACCTTTTCTCTATCTGTACTTCCAATCTGTAGATCATTGAAATAGCGGTCATGACGAGGCTTCTGCTTCTGATGTATATGACATCAAAATATGGTGATAATAACAATGATGATGATACCAGTAACAGCAAAGACGCAAATGATACTCATAAAAGCGGAAACGATGATTAT
>NC_061836.1:913534-915655 GCF_019202785.1 Penaeus chinensis
GGAAAAGAGAAAAGGAAAGAAAGAAAGAAAGAAAAAAAGCGATTAGCTATAAGACGAAATCTCATAACCCAATTGGTTTCTTCCGGTCGAAGGAAGGGCCGGCAGCCGCCATCTCCCGGCGCGGAGGAGGGGGGGGGGGGGGGCAAACGACTGAATTTAATGGGTCTAATTCAGGCCGGATGGGGATTGGGGAATTTGGCCTGGGAAACGCAGCCCCAAAGCCCCCCCCCCTGCTCTCAACGGGGAGTAGGGGGAAGGGGGCGGGGCGACTAATTATAATATTGGCCGAGGTAGAAAGGAAAAAGGTGAACGGGGGGGGGGGGGGGGGGGGCAAGAGAAAGAAAAAAGAAAAAAAAAAAAACGACCTAAAAAAAAAAAAAAAAAAAAAAAAAATGCATACATTTCACAAAGGTCGATTTTCAGACGCACACCTTGAGGAATCTCGACCTTAAATGCCGCCCGTTGGAAGTTCCCATGAGAGCTGGCTGTGTCGAAGATAGATTTTTTTTCGAGAAAAACCACTAATTAATCTGACATTTGGCGGAGGGTCGCGGGAGCAGGGGGTCAAGGGGCCGTTCCTCGCCGTTCCCTGGAATCCTCGTTCTTAACAGACGTCTCCGATCTTGACCTCCTGGAGGGACCTCGAGTGACAGACGCCGCGCCCCCGAGAGGTCGGGGGGAGAGGGGGGGGGGGGGGGGCGGGAAATCAACTTCACTTTTTATTTAGAAAGAAGATCGGAAGGGGTGTAGCTATCTATCTTGTCTTTCTTCTTTTCAGGGAAAGTATTGAATTCCTCTTTCGATTATTATAACCTAGCTAAAATATAAAAACCATCTATCTATCCTTCATCAGTCAATCTTTTCTTCACCCCTCCATCCATCAGTCAACCTATCTCTCTGTCTATCTACACATTCCATTATAATGTCATAAATCAACAAGACGAAACAGGAAGTCCCCCTTAAAGAAATTACGAAACAATGCATTTGTCAAGTTCTCTCTCGTCCGGAGAAAAGATACACGAAGGATAAATGTCCTTACACGATCGACGCCTCTCCATCTTTGTTTCCTCGAGAGCCTCATCTCTCTCCTTGTTCTTGCTCGGTGCTGCCACGGACGAAACCTGGAGAACATTTCACACGACAAAGCCCGTGACTCCGTTTTTTGCGACGAACCATTTGTTATTCTTCTCTTACTTTCCTCACCTTTATCCTTTTCCTTTTGAAAATGACAAAGGTGATCAGCTTGGTTGTGATCAGTTTTGGTAGCATTATTTGCGTTTTCAGCACGTGTAATGTTGCTGCGGTTATTGTGAATATCGTAATGAAAACGCAACATCCGGTAAAAAATAATAATACATATTCTCCGCTCTAGTTTCTCTGGTTAGATGAGAATATTTATTTATCGTAAGCTTTTTTAGGCCCATAACAGAAAAAAGAATATATAATAAAATTAAAAAAAAAAAACAATTTTTTTTATAGATATATACATATTAATAGAAAAGTATGATTTGTTTTTTAGTATGATTTATGTATATATATATATTTTATATAATATATTTTTTTTTTTATTTTTAATATATATTATGTGTGTTTTGTGTGTGTTTTGTTGTTGGTGTGTGTGTTTTGTGTTGTTTTGTGTGTGTTGTGTTTTTTGGGTTTTTGTGTGTGTTTTGTTTTAACGAAAAAAGAAAATGCCACACATGCAAAATAGCCGCGGAATATGTCTTCAATTCCCGACGCCACAAAAAGGCGATGACTAACTGAGAGCGTAACGAGATAAAAAGGAAGAGGAGACTTCCATCCCGCGAGGACCTCCCGATTCCTCCGCCCACGGCCGCCCTTCTCGGGCGAGAACCTCACCACGGCGCCTCTCGGAAGGATATCAGAGCCCTTCGCCGGCCACGCCTCCTTCAGAGCGAAAGAATACAGGCACTTCGGAACCTTATCAAGTCCTCTCCATCTCTCCTTCGTTCCTTCCACTTCTTCTCTTCGCTAATGTGAGAGGGCTTGAAGTCATCTCTCCCCCTTCTCTCCTCTCCCCCTTGACTCTTACTTACCCCTCTTATCCCCCCAACTCATTTCCCCTCCTCCTTTCCTCCCCCTCGCAGCCCTACATCCCGC
>NC_061836.1:923255-928255 GCF_019202785.1 Penaeus chinensis
ACATGTGTCAATATGTATGATCCTTTCTCTAATGAAGAGACTCTGGGAGAGAGTGAAACGTTAAGCTCACTAGACTGTTTTACTTGCCTTTTATAAGTTGTAGACTACCATGCACTGCACTTTTTACAGTGTAAGGAATCAGAAATAAATATCTTGGAGGTAGTGCAAAATTAAGCTATGAGGATTATCCTCGGCGCCCCGAGAACAGCAAGGATAGTGAACATGAGCTCAGAAGTAAACTTGTCATCCATTTCTGATAGAATTATATTTATTTCCACCATATTTAGGGTCAAAGCTCTGAGGGAACCCTTGTATCTTTCAGATTTCCCAGAACAACTGCAACATAAAATCACGCTTACTACAACATCAATTAATATGAGAGCGTAAAATTGGACCAGCACTACACAAACGGAGTTGGCAGGCATACTCCTTGCAACGGAATTCTTTGTCTCGGGGCTCTGGAGTAGTTTTCTGTGACTCTCAAAGTACTCTTTTGACACTAAATTCTTTCAAAGCAGGTGGCGATGTGGATATTGTGAGTTGCATTAACAATAGCGTAACTTATGCAATAGATCGCAATTTCAACATTCAATTTGTATGGATACCATCGCATGTTGGCATACGCAGGCACGACCACGTAGACAAAGTCTGCAGCAAAGATACTGTGAACATAGATCTTGCGATGCCTCTTGCTAGGGTTGCACATATATTGAAAAGTTCTCAAAAAAATAACTAGTAGATCTGACACTCAAAGGCCTGAAAGCTGTACCATAAGGCACTACGATCAGTACAGAGATAGCAAACCCTCCTATGGGCGGCCCCGAGTCAAACCAGACAATGTGATGTGGTTATTGCCAGAATACGTTTAGATTACAGAATGTACTGGCAATTGCACGGTGCAAGAAGTGCAGAGGAATCTAGATGCAGACTGTGTAACGAAGAAAATAAGCGAACGTGTGTATCATGTGATACAGCCTTTCAGGGCACCTAACATGAGGTATAAAGAATTATGTGAATATTTCATTTCATCTGATGCAGTGGAAGATATACTCGTACTATATCCTAAATGTATTATGTAATCTGCTGTAAACAAATAACAGTGTTATGTAAACACAGTGGCAAAAGCATATTAACGTAATATCTTTTTGTATGATGTATGATTTATATTTTTATTTTACCATGTACATTACAGTAGTTACATAATACTGTACTATGCCACATATATGTAAAACTGTAATCACGAATGCCAATGCCAGAGCAGATAGCCAAGGTGGTAAGCAAACTTACTTAACTTAAATCATGAAAATGACTTCGAGATTACTGTTCTCACTGCACATATTTGTAGATATAGCCACGGATTCGTCTCTTAGTATAAGAATGTAATGTTATGATCATTATCGAATATTCCAAAAGGCAGCATACGCTTGTGCAGTTAACAAGCTTGATAGATAAAGGTGAAAACCAAAACATATGGCGTATCTTCAGAACTCATAACAATGTATGTGGATCCTTATAATCTATGGGCAGAGCAGATTGCACTTATGGAGTGATTAAGAATGCAGCGCTGGGATGACGGACGAGTTCAGGACAGGCATAAATCTACGCGAACAGAATTCGAAAGAAAACACTGTACTCGGATAGCCAAAGAATACATATCAAAACTCGATAAAAATAAATATTAAAAATAATAACAGGATAGACGTACAACGCACATAAGAACGTGGCTAAATCATACATTTTGTGTACATAGCCATGATTCAGCTAATCACTCGACACAGTCGGCATCTGTTAAGCAAAGTGTGACATAGGCACTCAGGTAACTTTTGTCTGCGACGAAAAGTTAACTAAGCTGTTAAACTATGAAGGGCTTAACAACCGTTACATTACGCAATATGGCCGCGCTTTGCAGAAAAGATAAGAAAAAAGATAAGAAAAAAAGGAAGAGATAGAAAGAGAAGCTAAGAGAAAAGGAAAGAAGAAAAAGAAAGAAAAAAGAAAGGAAAAGGAAAAGAAGAAGAAAACACACACAAACGCGCGCATATATATATATATATATTTGTATATATATATGTATATATATGTATATATATGTATATATATATGTATATATACATATATATACATACATATATATATATGTATATATATGTATATATATATGTATATATGTATATATATGTATATATATGTGTCTATATATGTATATATATGTATATGTATATATATGTATATATATATGTATATATGTATATATATGTATATATATGTGTCTATATATGTATATATATGTATACACACACACACACACACACACACACATATATATATATATATGTATGTATATATGTATATATATATGTATATATATATATATGTATATATATATATGTGTATATATATATATATATATATATATATATATATATATATATATATATATATATATATATATATGTGTACACATACATACGCACGCGCATTTTATCCTATGCAATGTATTAGTAAGACATATTTATGTTATAGCTTGCATTCAGAACATAATATTATTATTTGCATATATATCAAATACATTGAAGCCTGGTCACGACTCCGGGGGTAAAGTGAGAGGAGGAAGAACTGGGATTATTTTTCTTCCTTCAATGCACTAGAAGATATAATAAGCACATTTAGCTAAGATTTATAATACATTATCATGGCATTTTGGCCAGGTATCAATTGGCCAGGTATCAATTGGCCAGGTATCAATTGGCCAGGTATCAATTGGCCAGGTATCAATTGGCCAGGTATCAATTGGCCAGGTATCAATTGGCCAGGTATCAAGTTCGCATACGCTGCCCCGATTAGCCAGGGCGGCAGGTAAGGGAATGGTCTAAACTAAATACCGTAACCTTATACTATAATAATATATTATTGTTATAAGGACAAACGAAGTGTTTCAAGGCAAATGTGCGGATAATGTACCAAACAACGGTAAGCAGATGCCCTATATACAAATGGCAAAATTAAATATACACCAGGATAGAAATACACTATCCATATTGGTCGTTTCTTAGGGATCGCTGTTGTTATAAACTATTTTGAGGCTACAATTTCCTCGAGTGAGTGCGATGAGGATGGCATATAAATTACACAGATAAGTACCTTAAAATAGAATCCTTCAGTGCGAATAGCTCGATCGCTTTTTTTATTAAACCCGAGTCTCAAAAGAGTCATCTGAATATTGTACGGGGAATGGTGCTGCGCGTACAATGAATAGCGTGTTCAATTTCAGTTATTTTTAGTAAGTTACTGTCATTTCTTAAAATCTCACGTCTGTTTATAGCAACAGCGTGGTACACACATATACACTCTCATATACCTACATACAGCAGTTTGTATTTTCATTTTTTTCTATGCAAAAAATACCTTTACTACATGTACGTCCATATTTATTCATATACATATCTTTGTGTATGTATATTATTATTATAAATACTCATATGAGTAAGTAGTGTTGCAAATTTCAGGCATATCTCTGCAAACACAAGGTAATTGTAAAATACAGGAAGAGGAAGAGAGGAGGACCGATAATTTATAATAATCAATCAGTAAAACAACAACCGAATACTAATCGACAATGTTGTACCCCCATGGATTCCCAGGAACGGCAAGGGCACTGGTAGTGTTTCATCGACATGGAGTGACTAATGCACTGACAGGCACGCAGTAATTATCACTGACATAATGATGAAAACCCTCTTGGTAAAAAATCCCCTGACAACACACCGGCGCGACGGAGAGCTACGTGCTGCCAGGCGTCGACGGCCACATGTTAACTGGATCCTTGACATTTTAGGCCCGGACAGCGTGCGGTGAATGTGATGCGCGTGCGATGAATGCGAGGAAATGCGAGGGACAAAGAAACAACGATAATGATGAAGGCAAGAGGTGCCAGGAACGAGAGGAAAAGAATCCTTGGTGCTGATGAACAAGAGCGCCAAATTAGCTTTGTTAATGCCAGCGAACACCGAGGGAGGAAGTCACGCGCGCGTGTGTGTATGTGTGTGTGTGTGTGTGTGTGTGTGTGCGCGAGTAGGAGGAGGGGGTTATGTCTGAATGTGTGAGTTCGTTTGAGTAAACTATATGAACGTGCTAATAAGAAAAATCTAAGAATAAAGGGTATACACAGTATAAAAAGAACAAAGGAAAAAGTGAAGATGAAAGGAAGAAAAGAGAAAAAGGATTTTAGTGCGATGAGATAAAATACAGACATGCTACTAGAATCAGTATGTCAGATAACAATTGGATATACAACCACATTGCAACAGATTCAAAACGATCAATTACATTTAAGTTCTAATTCAATAATGGCAACCCTGTCGTGAAACTTATTACGATAAGTCAGGGAACAGGCGGAATTTTGAGACTACAAACATTTGATACAGTAAAAATACGTAGGTGAAGGACGTAATATGAAATAATGAATATAGTATCTAGGCAGCCGGAGATGCAGGATGAAGGTTATATTGTATTTTTTTTCTTTTAGATATATTTGAGAGACGAAATACATATGGGAACGAAAAAAAAAACAAAAAAAAAAACGATAGTATTAAAAGCGATATTTAGCCGCATTTATAATGCTAATAATATCACTGACATCACTGATAAAATTAGCACAATAGTAGTATCAATAGTGATGATGATAATGATAATGATAATAAAGACAATAATAATGATGCAGATAAAAGATATCAGAAGTTCATTGTGGCAATTATTGTAGTGCTGTTGATTACAATGAAAATAACAATATCAATAATGATGTGACTGTAATTGTTGTTATTATCATTATTATTATCATCATCATTATCATCATCATCAGTGTCATCATCATCATCATCATCATCATTATCAACATCATCATCATTATTATTATTATTACTTATATAATAATAATAATAATAACAATAATAATAATAATTATTATTATTGTTATTATTATTATTATTATTATCATAGATATT
>NC_061836.1:940755-943255 GCF_019202785.1 Penaeus chinensis
GGGAAAGAATAACTGTTGGTCTAATAACGAGTAAAGAGTAATTTTATTAATCTTCTTATAAATATGAAATAAAATTTATGTATCATAGCGCAATATATATACACACACCCATATGTCTTTCAATCCATCTATCTATCTATCTACTTATTTAACTATCTTTATGCTAATCTATCTATTACTATATAAACCAAAAACAATATAATATAAACATTAATTTCAACACTTCCATCCATCGTCATTACCTTAACACGACGAACGGCGCTGACGATGACCTAACGAAAACAAACAGTCCAAAAAGAAAACGACTTTCCTCCCTAAGACGAACTAAATCTGCCCCCCTCCCTTCCCCCCAGCAACACGGAGAGTCATTTACCGCGGCGAGTTTTGGCGTAAATTATGGTTCTCTCCTTCCGTCGACAACCATCTGCAGCGATCGACCCTCCATCGGTCGGGTGCTGCATGACCTTCCCGGCGCTGCCCTGACCTTTGGGGTGGTTAACGGCAGTCTGTGATATATATTTATTTTACCTGTAAACGATTTTTCGATTATCTAAGAGAAATGTCTTTCTTTTGTTAAGTTTCCTCTTAGCCTTACAGGGTGTGGTTGAGTTATGTCATACACTTATAGGTGACTTTTATACCCTTTTATGGGTTCCATTAATGGTTTATCTTGAGAATATGTGTCATAGACGATTTTCGAATAAATCAATCATCGGTCATACATGTTTAAATATTTTTTCATGATACGTATAATACAGGAAACGTGTATTTTTAAAAACCATTCTACTTTGTCATGTAATCTTGATTTTTTTCTCATATTGAAAGCATAGCGTCGTAAATGAGCTAAATTTCAGATCGTAACACAATGACATTAGTAGTGATGCTGCTGAGGAAAACAAAGCAAGGAAACTCTATAACATACATTTGCAGGCGTACATGCATACAGGCATATTATACATATACATAGACATGTACACACACACACACACACACACACACACACACACACACATACATACATACATATATATATATATATATATATATATATATATATATATATATATATATATATGTATATATATAAATAATGTGTGTACTTATGAGGGTACATCTGCCACTTGCCTGTGGTCTTGGCTTTCCACATTTGCACAAAGGAAGTGACAAGTGATTTTTGCGGCTCTGGAGAAAGATAACACCAGGAGGAGAAAAGCGAAGCGAAGAGAGGCGAAGGAGGAAGAGGGGCAAAGCGAGATGACGTCGGAGGGGAGAGAGGAAAGGAAACATTGTTGCTCAGCTGCGAGTAGAGGAAGCTATAAAGCTAAAACCGCCCGTCCGACGCCATTATTCCGGAACGAAGTAGCATTGTCATGACACGCATCGTACTAACTAATGCCATAAGGCGAATGTATTATTCCTATTATATAAAATAATGTGGTTATAATTCTTTATAATATAATATATGTTTTATTTAATGTTTGACCGTCATTTTCTCTGACATAATTTCCATAAAATTAAGTATTTCAAAAAGCAAAACGTCTTTTCAATAACCCTCGAATGACTATGAACGACTGAAATCACTACTGACATCTTCTCTTCCCTCTTCCCTGCACTTCTCCCTGACCTCTGACCTCGCTTCCTTGTCTCCCTGAGAGGCGAGGTCAAGAGGTCATCCTCAAGATTGCCGGAGTCGACCGTCGTAACGAAGTTTCCCGTCCACCGAGCGGCTAACACGGTTCCGGAGGCCTTCTGCGCCGCCCTCGCGAAGCCCTGTCGGCGGGCGTCGGGCGCGAGGTCTCGCTCACGCAGACTGATTGATCGAGCGCGGACACACACAAAGATAGATATGTGTGTATGTATGTATCTATCTATCTATTTATAGCTATCTATTTATATCTATCTATCTGTTGATCTATATCTGTCCATCTATCTATCTATCTATCTATCTATATATGCGTGTGTATACATATAAATAGAATATAAAAGCACATATACATAGAGTATCCATACACACAAACCCACGTCCGCGCTCCCCGGCCGCTGAACTTCCTCCTTTGGCGACGCTGTCCCGCCGGCCTCGCTTTTGTCTCGGGTCGCGACCTGAATCCGAACATTTTTCGGTCGGATTTATTATTTTGCTCCATTTTTGTTGCAGTTTAGAAACGCGAATTCCATTACTTTGCAAATAAAACACCTTTTGATTGGGTTTACAAACACGCGTACGCGTATGTGTATATATGTATACTCGTACACACACACACACACACACACACACACACACACACAAACAGACACACACACACACACACACACACACACACACACACACACACACACACACAACAGACACACACACACACACACACACACACACACACACACATATACATATATGCACATTGTCCATTTCTCTCTCTCTCTTCTTTTCTCTCTCTCTCTCTCTCTCTCTCTCTCTCTCTCTCTCTCTCTCTCTCTCTCTATATATATATATATATATATA
>NC_061836.1:978255-980755 GCF_019202785.1 Penaeus chinensis
ACTTATTCAGGACCAAAACCAATACTTTGAGACTCACTTATTCAAAGTCAAAACTGTCCTTATTTTTTATATTAAAAAGCTTACTTAACCGGATGCTTAGACCGCCTTGATTTACCGGATGCCCTTCCTATTACAAACCGCCTTGCTTTACCGGATGCCCTTCCTATTATAAACCGCCTTGCTTTACCGGATACTCTTCCTATTATAAACCGCCTTGCTTTACCGGATGCCCTTCCTATTATAAACCGCCTTGCTTTACCGGATACCCTTCCTATTATAAACCCGCTTGCTTTACCGGATGCCCTTCCTATTATAAACCGCCTTGCTTTACCGGATACCCTTCCTATTATAAACCGCCTTGCTTTACCGGAAGCCCTTCCTATTATAAACCGCCTTGCTTTACCGGATGCCCTTCCTATTATAAACCGCCTTGCTTTACCGGATGCCCTTCCTATTATAAACCGCCTTGCTTTACCGGATACCCTTCCTATTATAAACCGCAGTCCAGCTTGAGGATTCGAACCACGGCTTTCCAAAAGGGGGGATGGTCGCGAAATCCAACGAGCCACGCTGACAGTCGATACACATTGTATAAAATTTCATATCTTGAATACGCTAACAACGTCGAGCACCAAGTCGAGTTTTATGAAGGCTGTTTATTGGCTGCCTCCATTTCCCTCGCGAGACGCGGCTTTTCTCCTTAAGACATGCATTAAGGCTCCGGGGAATTACCTACTGTCCTATTTTAACTTATCTTTTATGCATATTTTCCGCCTTATGGGATTTTCATAGATCATGTTTTATCTTATAAAAAGTAAAGTAAAAATAATAATAACAATACCGATGATAACAATGATAATGATAATGATGATGATGATGATAAAAACAATAATGATAATAACGATAATAATAATAATGCTAATGAGGATGATAATGATGAGAATAATGATGATGATAATGATGATGATAATAATAATAATAACAAAAATAATAATACAAATCATAATGATAATAATAATGGTAATAATAATAATAATAATAATAATAATAATAATAATAATAATAATAATGATATCTTTATTATCATTATTATTATTATTATTATTATTATTAGTAGTAGTAGTAGTAGTAGTAGTAGTAGTATCATTATTATCATTATTATTATTATTATTATTATAACAACAAAATATAACAGCACCAATGACGATAATTACAAAAAAGATATGATCGAATCCATTTCACAGCGAGTGTCCTTTCCACAAACACCGAGCCTGAATTCGGCTGTTAATTGAACACCATAACCACTATGGGCCTCTGTCTCCCTGGATTGAACGTTCAGGGAGACAGAGCATTTCACTCCATTATCATTATTCCTTTTGACTTTTCCTGTCCTGAAAATTACGGCTTCGACTGAACTCAACAGCCAGGCTTGGACGAAATGCCCCGCTGGGTAACCACGCCAGCGCTCCTTGCTCTTTCCCTTCTGAATTATGCAAATGGTTTTTTTTTCGCTTTTTTCTCTTTTTTTTTAGTTTATGGAAATGGTTTTGCTCTGTTCAGAGCACATTACTTATATGATAATTGCTGATAGTTCTTACAACCATTGTCATTATCATGATCATTATTATGATAATTGTCATATTTTTTGAATCATCGTTTTAGGCATTTATCTTTATTATCTTCATCATTGCCACTATCATTTTATGCGTTGTTTTGTTCTGGGGAATGTTTTTAATAAGACAAACATTCCCCACAAACACGAGATCGTTCCATTGTTACTCCAAGTATTAAGACAAAAGGAATACACACATACACTACATCAGACCATTAAATTTATTCGTCGGAATGGAGAGTAATCTATTGCAGCAGCATGTCATGGCGATATGTACAGCATATCTGGTGCATCAGCGAAAGTTTTGTCACATAAATTCTAATAAGTGGTCTTCAGGTCGTTATTGCTCGGTCGTTTTAAATTTTGAGTCGTACATATACTAACTTGTTGATTGCTCTGCTTTACGAGGGTCGTAGTTCAAAGAAAAACAATTACGACATCAGATGACTCTCGAAAAGCGCAAAATTATAAGGTCCTCTCCGATGGAAAATGTATTAAAGTTGCTTCAAACGGACCAGGAGAGAGAGAGAGAGAGAGAGAGAGAGAGAGAGAGAGAGAGAGAGAGAGAGAGAGAGAGAGAGAGAGAGAGAGAGAGAGAGAGAGAGAGTGAGAGAGAAAGAGAAATAGATAGATATATATAGATAGATTAATAGATAGATAGATAGATAGATAGATAGATAGATAGACAGAGAGAGAGAAGGCAAGAACACGAATGAAAAATATCGAGAGGAGCAATAAGGGGAAACTACAGTAATTAGAGGGCTCACGGCGAAAATTCATGAGAGAATTGATAAGAGGACAGGGAGGGGAGGAGGTGAATGAGGGGAGGGAGATGGAGGGGGAGGAGGTAAAAGGGGGGGGGGGGTAGAAGGGGGTAGGAGATAGAGA
>NC_061836.1:998255-1008255 GCF_019202785.1 Penaeus chinensis
ATAGGTATATTGATAGACAGATAGGCAAAAATGGAGAGAGAGAGAGAGAGAGAGAGAGAGAGAGAGAGAGAGAGAGAGAGAGAGAGAGAGAGAGAGAGAGAGAGAGAGAGAGAGAGAGAGAGAGAGAGAGAGAGAGAGAGAGAGAGAGAGAGAGAGAGAGAGAGAGAGAAAGATCAACAAATTTATTTTTCTCCTCTCCATTTTGCTAAAGCGAAAACAAGCGAGCAACGTAAGAGAGGAACAACGACAAAGTGAGAAAGATGGATCTAGGAGTCAGAAAATACACCGATTATAGGAAAATGAGAAAAAAGGAGAAAAAAAGATTATTCGAGACACAGCCACACGAAAGGGAGTGCTTGTAGACATGAGATCTCTTTTGTTTTTTTTTAGCTAAAATAATATATTTTTTTCTTTTCGTGATTTCTGTTGCTTTCATGAGTCGTTTCAGTTTTTTTCTAGCTTTTTTCTATCTCTCTGACTCTCCCATCACCTCTTTTTCTTTTTTCTTCTGCTCTCTTCCACTTCTGCCTTTGTCTTACTTCCTTTATCCTCGCCCTCCTTTCCTGTTCTTTGTCTTTCTTTTCCGCTCCCCCCTCCCTCCATTATTTCCTCCTCTCCCATTCCTTTGTTTTCGTCTTTCTCCCGTTTATTCTGTCTATCGTTGCTCTCGACACCTCTCCCTCCCTCTCTCTCCATCCGTCTGTCTATCTATCTCTTACGCCCCTGTCTCTTTCTACTTTACCTCCATCCTCCTATTTCGCACTTTCTCTCATCCTCTCTTTCATATATATCTCTCTTTCTCCATCCGTTCCTCCTTATTCCTGCCCCCTTTCTCCCCCCTTCCGTCACGTCCCCTACCCGTGTCGATTCCCTGCATGGTAGCTTATCCAAAGAGGTCACGCCACTACCTCTCATAAGGTGATTACGGACTAACTACCTCTGTCCGTATCGAGCAGACCCATTACAGACTAGGATTAACTTGGCTATTTCGTTCATTGTTTGTATCTTTCATTCTGTTATGAGAAAAGGCATTCTGATTTTCAACCTTCTGACACGGAAAGTGCTTGTATACGTCCATTGCGTTTTTGATTGTTGAGTTTGTTTACACATAAATGGCTCCACAAGCGCTTTGATAGAGTCATTATGAGGCTAACAATTCATCACCCCATTCCGTGGCTTTTGTTCGGAAAAAAATCCCTTTTACTATTATGATTATTGATAATAGTGTAATGATAACGTTAGCAATAATACAGGCAATGCTAATAACAAGGAAAAAAAAAAACACGGGGATGTGGTATATAGGTAAGCTCAGGTAGCATTAATAGTAGAAATAGTAAAGATACAAATGATTTATGATTTGTAGTAATTGTCTCCTTGGTGTGTGTGGACATAATGATAATAATATCTTTCATAATAATAATGATAATAACATTCATAATAATAATGATAATAATAATAGTAATGGGCTGTTGACAACACTGATGCTGAAAACACCACTAAAAAGGGTAATGAAATTAATGATAACTATAGCAGTAATAAAAATGATAATAGTATTACCAACACTGTAATAATAACCAATGTCAAGTGCAACAATAATGGTGCTGTTAATATCAACGGGAACACCAGTGATAAAAAAAACAAACAAAAAAAAAAAACAAGAAACAGTGGAAAAGACAGCGCTTGGAAATAACATGAATATTAGTAGTGAAAATGATAATGACAGTTACGATGAAAATAACGAAAACAATAATGAGTGGTAATGACAATAATAATACTATAACTAAACACTGACCAATAGATGCTAATATCATAAACAAAAGAGTCCAGCGAAATGCAACACTACTCGAGTCCTTATCTATTTTACGAAGTCTGCGGGTCAGTTCTAAGGGTTAAGGTGCCAACAAGCGGATTTTGAAAAGAGACCGTGATCTGGGTGGACGGATCTGTGGGTAGGCATAGAGATGATTAACAATAACAGGAAACGATGAATATAATTTGAAAGAATGAAATTGTGTTAGAGAGAAATGATACTGAAAACAATATCACATACAACAATTAGCAATACAATTTATTATGCTAATGTGACGAAAAACATTTCTAAAATGCATGATATAATACAGCCCCATGGCATCATAGTTTGCCCCCCTCCCCCACCTATCGCCAATCCCCTTCTCTCTTTTTCGCTCTCTCTCTCTCTCTCTATCTCTCTCTCTCTGTCTGTCTGTCTGTCTGTCTGTCTGTCTCTCTCTCTCTCTCTCTCTCTCTCTCTCTCTCTCTCTCTCTCTCTCCCCTCTCTCTCTCTCTCTCTTTCTCTTTATCTCTCTCTCTCTCTCTTTCTCTCTCTTTCTCTTTCGCTCCCTCTCTCTCCAATCCTCCCTCTCTATCTTATGCTCTCTCTCTATCTCTCCAACCCCCCTTTCTCTTTCGCTTTCTCTCTCTTTCGCTCTCTCCATCCCCTCCCCCCCCCCTCTCTCTCTCTCTCTCTCTCTCTCTCTCTCTCACTCTCTCTTTCTCTCTCTCTCTCTCTCTCTCTCTCTCTCTCTCTCTCTCTCTCTCTCTCTCTCTCTCTTTCTCTTTCACTCCCTCTCTATCTTTTGCTCTCTCTCTCTCTCTCTCTCTCTCTCTCTCTCTCTCTCTCTCTCTCTCTCTCTCTCTCTCTCTCTCTTTCGCTCCCTTTCTCTCCAATCCTCCCAAACAAACAGTAACAAACAAATAAACAAATAAACATACGATAGATTTACCCATACCGTATCTGGTGGGCATAATAAAACATTCACACCCGCGAGTCCTCACAGCAAATCAGGGCTTGTGTTCCGTTGAGGCTAAATTGCATTTTCTCTTTTTTTCTCTATCTATCTATTTATCTCTCTTTCTCTCTATCTATTTATTCATCTAGCTCTCTATCTATCTATATCTCTATCTATTTATCTCTCTCTCTCTATCGCTCTCTCTCTCTCTCTCTCTCTCTCTCTCTCTCTCTCTCTCTCTCTCTCTCTCTCTCTCTCTCTCTATCTATCTATCTATATATATATGTGTGGATGTGTGTGTGTATGTTTGTGTATGTGTGTGTTTGTGTTTGTTTGGGCATGTATACATATATATATACTCATATATATATATATACTTACATACATACATACATATATATATATATATATATATATATATATATATATATATATATATATATATATATATATATCGTTCTCTCTCCGTTTCTCTCGCTTTTGGATCGGAAACCTTTTTTTTTACATTTCTGATGTTCTTTAGTTCTGTTGCAGCTGTGTGACAATTTGCATATAGATAGATAACGTCGAATGCTTATGATTTTAAGCTTAATTCATTCCGTTTATTATCATGATTTCCATTTATACATTTACACTTTTCCGTCCGCATTACAACCTTTTATGTCTGCCTGATAATGGATAGACTATTAACTCAAACGGTATTTCGATGTCTTGCACAGGCACAGGCGTTCTGTTGTTTTATTTTTGTTTTAAATTTATTATCATTAGTTTTTTTTTAAAGAATACAGAGAAATTACACATTTAAAAATATTAAAAGAACCAGATACTTAATTAGACTCCCTAACCACTTTGGTGACAGACATCTATCGCCAACCACTCGAGATAAATCAAACCACATCACTGCCTTATTTGCTGACAGTCAAGCCAAGCTCCGTGGATCTCGTTGCATTTTCTCTCTCTCTCTCTCCCTATTCTTTCTTTCTCTCTCTCTCTCTCCCTATTCTTTCTCTCTCTCTCTCTCTCTCTCTCTCTCTCTCTCTCTCTCTCTCTCTCTCTCTCTCTCTCTCTCTCTCTCTCTCTCTCCAGCACCTATCTTCCTTTTCGAAAAAGAGCATTCCTTCCAAAAAGTGAGAATCGGTTCCCTGTCGACGTCTCTCCCTCACACTATGCTAAATCTCAAGCTTTGTTTACTCAGAAGCGGCCTCAGAATTCTGCCAATTAAAGGCTAATATTTACTCATCGCGTCAAGTATCGGCTTGAAATATGGAGCATTTTGAGCGTCGTGGAGAAATATTTGCGTTTAGGCTGAAGGTCGAGATCAAGGAGGGAGGGAGAGAGAGAGAGAGAGAGAGAGAGAGAGAGAGAGAGAGAGAGAGAGAGAGAGAGAGAGAGAGAGAGAGAGAGAGAGAGAGAGAGAGAGATAAATAGATAGATAGATAGATAGATAGATAGATAGATAGATAGAGAGAGAGATAAAGATATAGATAAAGAGAAAGAGAGATAAATAGATAGATAGAGAGAAAGAGAGATAAATAGATAGATAGAGAAAAAAAAGAGAAAATGCAATTTAGACTCAACGGAACACAAGCCCAGGTTTGCTGTGAGGACTCGCGGGTGTGATTGTGTTATTATGCCCACCAGATACGGGTGAATCTATTGTGTTTATTTGTTTATTTGTTTTTAAGTGTTTGTTTGCTTTTTGCGTTTGTGTTTGTATGTGTGTTTGCATGTGGGTGTGTGTGTGTAATCACAATCTACTATTTGCGTATATTCATGCCTCTATGCGTAAGCTACAGTATATGTACGCCCGCTTGCGCATGTATTCTCACAGGATGCAGTAAGGGTCAAAACACCCGGTGGAGCTTTTCTTGTGTGTCTGCGTGATTGAAAAGATTAAGCTTCCGGTACCTTGTCTCGTTTAAGCGATCAATAAACCGATCTTGGAGGATTTTTCAAGGGAACAGATAGGCTTTAAGGGAGCAAGATAGCCGTGGGTGGAGTGGGAGGGAGGGGGGGGGGAGGAAGTGAAGGGGGGCGAGGGGAGGAGTGTGAGGGAGGGAGGAGGAGATGGATGAAGGGGGAGGAGGGAGGGGGAGGGGGAGGGGAGGGGGGGGGGGAGGTGGAGAGGTGGAGGTGCAAAGGTGGTCGAGAGGAAGGGAATGAGGTGGAGTTAAGAGGAGGGGAGAGGAGAGGCGGAGGGAGGGGAGGAATCTCGGTATCTTTCAGGTATTTTAAGAATGTTTGGTGAGTTCTTACCTTATTTGGGGGTTTAATAGACGTTTAATAAATGACCTTTCATAATTGATGGAGGTTATGATTGTCAATAAGTTTTAAAAAAGATTAATGATAATAAAATATTAATTAAATATAGACAAGCATGATAATACAGAAATAGCAAATTATTATTCAGAACAATAAGAATGATAATGATAATAATAATGATGATGATGATGCTACTATTATCATTACTAATTCTACTGCTAAGACTAACCATTGGTAATGATACAATAAATTAAATGCATGGTTGTGATAATTTGGATGATGCTATTTGCAATGATGAAATGTAATTATGTTGGTAATAATATGAACAATAATTGTAATGATGACTGATGATGGAGATGATGATGCGATGATGATGATGATGTTGATGACGATGACGGAGATAATGATAGTGGTATCAACGGATTAATAGTAATATATGAAGAATGGTAATAACCATAGCTATAATAATGATAATACGAATCGACCACAACTACACCTTTCCCTACGCTTACATCCCCGAGGACAAGTAGTCATCCCTTCTCCCTACGCCAGGTCAAGCCGGGAGTGCGGTTTCTCGCCACGACCTCCCAGGCAGCTTTAACTCGGCACAGATGCTCCTACTCAAAGCCTAAAGTCCGTGTGCTCACGCCGGGGTTTCGCTTCGTGGGAGGATCATTTTGCGATCGTTGTCATAATGGAAGTTATTAGTATCATCATCGCTATTAATTTGTTGCTGTCTTTGTTGTCGTCATTATCGTTGCTAATAGGCATGGCGATAAAAGTAACACAGAAAGGAAAATGGTAATGTCAACAATGATAACAATGAGGATAATTATAATTAGAGAATAGAGAAAAAAACAAAAAAACATCAACAGTGAGAACAATGATAATGACAGTAATAATTAATATAATAATGATCCTAAGGATATTAATGATAATGATAATAATAGCAATAATAATGATGATAATAATAATATCAATAATGATAAAAAATAAGGAATTATGATGATAATAATAATAAAAAGGATAATAATAGTAGTGATAATGATAATAATAACGATGATAACAATAATAATAATAGTAAGGATAATAATAATAATAGTAATAATAATAAAAATAGTAAAAATAATAATAGTAATAATAATAATAATGATAATAATAATACTTATGCTACTACTACTACTATTGCTACTACTACTAATAATAATGATAATAACAATGATGATAATAACGATAATAATCTTCATATTAAAATGATAATAATAAATTATAATAATAATCATAATGATAACAATAGCAATGATGATATTGGTAATAGTAATGGTGATAATAATAATAATAATAATAATGATACTAATAATAATAATAATAATAATAACAATAATGATAATAATAACGATAATAATAATAATAACAACAACAACAACAATAATAATAATAAAAATAATAATAGTAATAATAACAATAACAATAATAATAATAATAATAACAATAATAATAATTATTATCATTATTATACAGTTATAATGATGATAAAAATGAGAATTATATTGATAATAACAACGATAATAGTAACAATGATGATGGAGATGATAATGATGATGATGATGATGATGATGATGATGATGATGATGAAGATGATGAGGATGATAATAACAATGATAATAATAATGATATATGATAGAAAAGGTAAAAACAAAGACAATAAAAAATCATCATAATTTTCACAACTTATGTCAAATTCCTCATCACCATTACAACTAACATTATCATTAACCCCATGAAACGAAAAAGCACCTCCATTGCCTGGCTGCTTCTGCTCGAAACACAAAGGGAAAAACGCAGGCTCTGTGAAATCGTTATTTCTGAAGCCGCAGCAGCAACAACACCGCCGTAATGATAAAGATATTAAGTCCAGCACCACCACAACGACAGTAGTAAGGACAATATGATAATATAATATGATGGCAAGTCCGACATCATTTTTACTGAACGATGATAGTGATGTTTGGTCCAGTTCAGCCACCACGTCAAATGAAATAAGAAGGGATTTATCAAGTCCGACTGAAGAATAACACAATAATAATGTTATCAAGATCAGCAATATAAGAGCAACAACAAAAGAGTAAAGACGATATCGATCCGACTCAGCAACAACAAAGTTATGACAGTGGTATTAAGTCCTACACAGCAATAACAACAACAGTAGCAATAAAATAATAATAGCAAGTTCAGCGACACAAAACAGCAATATAATAACGATAACAATAACTAGTTCTACACAAGAACATCACCACCACTAACAACAACAGTGATATCAAGGCCGACACCAGGAGTAACAACAATAACAACAAAAACAACAAGAAAAACAAAACAACAATAACAACAAAAACAACAACAAAAACAAAACAACAATAACAACAAAATTCGGACAAAGATATTACGCTCGGCATAATAACATCAGCAGAATAAAGCTGATGATATCGCGTCCCACCGGCAATCCATTCCTTGAAAAGCGAGGACATCCAAATGAAAGAACAGGCACGTAAAACAACGGTGTTTTTTTTATTTTTTCATGCGTGAATTTATCCACGAGGTTTACATGGATCTGTTTACATAAACATTTAGATTTACCTTCCCATAATTCCATCGAGATTGTTTAGCCCTTTGCATATGTGTGGATGATTGGACCCACGTGGAGAGATTCATGTTTGGAGAAAAAAGTTATTTTGATTCATACAAAGGACGACAGGGAGTTCTTTGTACTGAAACAATACGAAAGTTGAAGGACTTCTATGCTCGCTCTACCTTCGTGGAAATGGTTCAAGTCCTGCTCAAAACACGGACGTAAAGAGACACGTGATGTGAAGCGTCTCACGCCTGCTTCGGGGCTTCACACGCGTTCGCTTCCGTCGCGTCCATCATCAGAGGCCTTCCGGACACAGCGGCGGAAGTACTCATTCCTGCCACACTCACACTCGCTCGGTTCGATACGCAGTTGTACACACACACACACACACACACACACACACACACACACACACACACACACACACACACACATGAACGCAATAATACAAACATACACACACACACACACACAAACAAACAAACACACACACACATACACGCGTGCGCGCGCGTACACACTGGCCTCCCAGCGTCCGACCCAGAGACTAATGTTACGCGGTCACATACTCTCACCCTCAAGCGCCAGTATAGAATCCGGAAATATTTAAACGCTCGCTAACGTGCTGCTGCAAGCGTCCATTGAGAGTCTTAAGTAAACTCTTAATAACGTCGACGGTAGGCAGTGGGGGCGGGAGGTGGGTGCGGGGGGAAGGGGAGGAGGAGTGGGGGTTATGGGGAGAGATACAGGAAACAGGTAGAAGAGAAGTGGTAAAGTCGGGAGATAAAGGATAGAAAGAAAGATGGCATGGAGGACAGAGAGAGAGAGAGATAGAGAGAGAGAGAGAGAGAGAGAGAGAGAGAGAGAGAGAGAGAGAGAAAGAAAGAGAGACAGAGATAGATAGATAGGGGGGGGGGGAGGAAGAGAGGGAGAGAGAGAAAGAGGGAGGGAGGGGGGGGGGGAGGGAGAGGGAGAGAGAACGATTGATAGATAGATAGAGATAGATAGACATACAGACAGACATACAGACAGACATAGATAGACAAACAGATAGATAGATTGAGAGAAAAGGAAAAAAAAAAGAAAAAACAGATACGAAGGATAAACAGCAATAGATACAACAAAATGGAAACGAAGTCCACGCACAGGTACCGCAGCTAGCGAATAAAAGAGGGGAAGAAGGAAACACCGATAAAATCCGGAAACAGAAGAGGCAAAAGAGACGAGGAGAAACGAAAGAGAAGTAGAGGGTGAGCGCAGGGAGACCAGCTCGCAAATATTCTTCAAAAATGCAGAGCTAAAGCACCGAGCAATGTACACAGTTGGAATGTCAGGGGTCGCCCATTGTGTCCGGGCCAGGGCAGCGGGGAGAGGGTTAAGGGCAGCGGGGGGAGGGGTTAGGGCAGCGGGAAGGGGGTGAGGGCAGGGTCTAGGGCAGCGGGAAGGGGCGAGGGCAAGGCCTAGGGTAGCGGGAGGGGGGAGGGAAGGGGATGAGGGCAGCGGGAGGGAGAGGGAGGCGGAGGGTTAAGGGGGGGGGGGGAGCTGTACCCCGGCTTGTGTCTTGGTGTTAAACAGGATAGGGACAGGGGGGGGGGGGGGAGGCGTGAAAAAGAGGGAGAGTGGAGGAAACGGGAGGAAGGAGGGGTGGGGATCGGAGATGAACGCTTGAGGGGAGATGAGGGAGAAGGGTAAAGGAGGTGTAAAAAGGAGAGAAGATGGGGAGGGGGAGGGGGGGGGGGGCAGAGGAAGTGTGAGAGGGAGAGAGGAAGGATAAAGAGAGGGCAGTGAAGATGTGGAAGACAGGGAGGAAGGGAAGGGGGGAAGGGAGGGAGATGAGTAAGGGGCAAGGGCATAATAAAGTGTGCAAGAATGAGTGGGAGGGAGAACAGGAGAAAGAGAAGGACCGAGGGAGGGAGAGAAGGAAGGAGGAGGTAGGAGGAGAAAGAGAGCAGATGAGAGGAATCAGCGGAGGGGATATTCTCTGCTATCAGAATTAACACACACAACAGACAAACCATAATGAGTAAGACAGGTCATAGAACAGTCTCTCCCCCTCCCCCCTCCCCCCTCCCCCTTTGTTGCCGGTGTGGGTGCCTGTGGGATGTAGGTCATATCCATCCTTCCTTATCAAGCAAATGGCCTTAACATTTGATTTGAACAGGTCTTTTATCGCTTGTATTTTTACCTAATTGTTTGGAATTCCTGTAAAATATTATCTGATAAACTTGAAGTTTCTAGGCATAAAATAACTTGCTCATTTTACTTGACGTTTTAGCATAATTGCATAAATTACTGTATAAGTGATTTTTTTTTTTTTTTTGAGCACGGTAACATTTTAGATTTGAAATTCCACTCAGACGCA
>NC_061836.1:1050755-1055755 GCF_019202785.1 Penaeus chinensis
GTGTGTGTGTGTGTATATATATATATATATATATATATATATATATATATATATATATATACATATATATATATATATATATATATATATATATGTATATATATATATATATATATATATATATATATATATATATATATATATATATATATATATATATACACACACACACATTTATATATACACATATATATAAGAGGTCTGAATCACCAATCCCTCCATCCTAAATAGGCCTATCTCGAGAAGATAAAGGAGACTGCACCTAAAAAGGGCTTCGTAACAATGTCCTGCAAAAAAAAAAAAAGGGAGAGGGGAGGCTGTTCATGGAGATTGGAGGGGGGGGGGGGGAAATGAAGGGAAGAAATAGAGAAAGTGAGAGGACAGAAGAGAGGGAGGAAGAGAATGGGTGAGTAGGGAGGGAAGAGGGAGAGGAAGAACAGGAGGAAGAGGGGGAGAAAGAGGAGAAGGGAGAACAGAAGGCAGAGGAGGAGGAGGAGAAGGAAGAACAGGAAGAAGAAGAAGAGAAAGAAGAGTGAGATAAAAAAAAGAATACAAAAAGATAAAAAATAAAAAGAGGAAAGGGAAGGCAAAGCGGAAGGGAGGAAAAGGAAAAAGAAACGTGGTGGTGGTGGTGGTGGTGGTGGGGGTGGTGGGGGGACACGGCGGTGGTCGCGCGTCCAAGATGAAAGGAAGCAGATAAGGAAGGTGTCAAGACGGGACATGATAAGGCTATTATCTGGAGGCGCTGGTTGTCGCCTCGCGCCCGAGCCATCGTCCGAGGCCAACTCTCCCTCTGTCCCTTTGTCCCTTCTCGCTTGCCCTCTTTCCCTCTCTCCGCCTCTCTTCTTTTGTCTCTCTCTCCTCTCTTTTCTTTTGTCTTTCTCTTTCCTCTCTTTTGCATTGTCTTTCTATTCTTCCTTTTACTTTGTCTACCATTCCCTTTTCTCTTGCTTTGTTTTTTCTTTTTCCGTCTTCTCTTTTTTTTGTCTCTCTTTCCTCTCTCTTGTGTTGTCTTTCTCTTGCCTCTCTCTTGTTTTGTCTCTCTCTCCTCTCTTTTACCCTAGCTTTATCTTCCCTTTTCTTTTTGTTTTCTCTTTCTTTCCTCTTTTACTTTGTCTCTTTGTCGCTTCTCACTTGCTTTGTCCTTCTTTTCCCATCTCTCTTTTCTGTTTTTAGGTTTGCTTCTTCTTCCCGCCTCTATTGCTTTCTTCCTCTTTCTCTCTGTCTTGGTTTGTCTTTCTCAACTCTGCTCCTTGTTCTTTGTCTTTTTCTTTTCCCTTTTACTTTGTCTCTTTGTCGCTTCTCGCTTGCTTTGTCCTATTCCCATCTATCTTTTCTTTTGCTTTGTCTTTCTTTGTTATCTTTTGGTTTGTCTCTCTTCTCACTTGTTTTGTCTTTTTCTTCTCTTTATGCTTTGTCTTCCTTTTCCCTTCTCCCACGTTTTGTTTCTGTACGTTTTATTTTTTCACCTTCTCTTATTTTGTCTTTATCTTCTCGTTTTGCATTATATCTCTCTCTCTCTCTCTGTTGTGTTGTCTCTCTCTTCCCTCCTTTGCTTTATCTTTCTCTGTCTCTTTGTTTTCCTCTTTCCCATTCTCTTGTTTTGTCTCTCTCTTCTCACGTTTGTTTTTTCTCTGTCTTTTCTCTCTTGTTTTCTTCTCTTTCTCTTTTCCCTGTCGTTTTTTATTGATTTGCTTTCCTCCTCTTCTTCCCCTCTCTTTTACTTTGTCTCTGTCTTTCCTCTCTTTTTTTATATCCCTCTCTTCGCTCTATCGTTCTTTCTTGCTTTCTTGCTGTACTTTCCTCTTCCCCATTCTCTTGTTTTCTCTCACTCTCTTTCTTCGCTTTTGCTTCCATGAGTATTCTTCCCTCGTGATCTTCACCCCCCCCCCCCCGCTCCTATTCTGTTTCTTGCCTTTTTCATTGTTACTTTTGCTATTTATTTCATAATTGTCATTCTTCTTTTGCATCTTCTTCACTGTTACTATCATCATCATAATTATTCTTATTCTATTCTCATTATTCTCATATTTATTACTATCATTATTTTTATTGTTGTTATTATCATTATCAGGCCTTCTATTACTACAATTATCCTTTTATCGTCGTCATGATCATCATCATCATTATTGTCATTGTAATTATTGTCATCAATATTATTATTATTGAAACTATTGTCATTATTGTTATTGTTATCATTATTATTATTGTTACTATTATCATCATTATTATTATTATTTATTATTATTATTATTATTATTATTATTATTATTATTATTATTATTATTATTATTATTATTATTATTATTATTATTATTATTATTATTATTATTTTTATTATTATCATTATTATTATTATCATCTTTATCCTTATCCTTATCTTTACCATAATCATCATAATCATCATTATCAGTATTACTATCACTGTGATTAATATCACTAGCATTAATTATTGATATTATCATCATTACCAGCATTATTATTACTGTTATCTTTATTTTAACTATTAATATAAGTATCAATATCAAAACCATTATTATTACTATTATGATTATTGTTTTCCTGCTGTTTGTTGTTATTATTAGTGTCATTATTTATCACCATCATCACAATAATCATAATCGTCAAGTAAGAGACAGTCAGATAAACCAAGAGCAAAATCGTCTCCACAAAATGACGCAAGAACAACACACGAAAACAAAGCAACAACAACAACGAAAACAATTCAGCTCACACCCACTCCCGCACTCACCCCCGAGCTCCGTCGACCCCGTGAAAATATTTCCCTCGCATTCTCGGCGAAGCGAAACACGAGGGAAATACGGCGACCTCAATCAAGACGGACAACGGCGCTGCATAATCAACTTGATTCGGTCCGGGAGCTTGGAAATGGCCACCGCCCGGAAAATTGCGAATCCGGCCCTTGTTATTCGCCGCCTGACACTGCCATGTCTTATTCACCCCGAGCGTGGGACGATATCGTGGGTCGGAGGTAAAGGTGAGTGATAGCGTGTTGGGTGGCGTGAGGGTCGTTGCGATGCCGAGGGAGGGAGAGAGAGGGCGGTGGAGGGTCCGTGTGGCTTGGCGGTAATGAAGTTAGAGACGTGGGAATAAGTCTTTCCGAAAAAGAAAAGATATATGTGTTTACGTTATTACATATATACATATTTCAGCCAAAGGTCAACGAATTATACAAGCAATGTGAGAAGAGTAGAGAACGTCAATGAAATGAGAAACACAGAGGGATGGGACTGACGGTGACACATGAATAATAAGCAAAATGCTCTTAATGTTAATGACGTTTTAATTGGAACGCGATTTCCATCACGAAATTTGCTATATAAGTGTTATCAAAATGATTTAAATATTTTCATATGAAAGTCAAGGACATAAATTCTATTTATATTCATAATTTGGTAAATAGAAATATCTTCGTTATTACTGATAGATAGATGGATAGATAGCAAAAGAGACAGATAGATAGAAAAACGGAGAAGTAGAGACAGAGAGAGAGAGAAAAACGGAGATAATTCAATAAACCAAAATCAATGCTTTAAAAAATATTTACATGTTAATCCATTACTCATGAATTGAACAGCCTATCAGTTACCAAGAGCCATCCTGTAGGCCATAAACGCTAGAAGCACAACGCTCTGTAATTGCTGCAATTAACACTTGTCCTCAGTAACGATCATGATCTATTGTCGTCCTCGCTGTGCAATGAAAGCCTCTGACCTCTCCTCCTGCGATATTTCTTCGTATCTGCATTCGTTCTCTGCTCGACAAGATAATCAAGTCCAGCTGCCGTGAAATTAAAAGGTCAGGCTATCTGCTGGATGCAAGAGGCGGCGCTGACAAGACTCGGAGAAAGCTTTTGTCCGACTCTTATTATTACTAAGTTTTACTAGTCTTCTTTTCCTTATCACTTTCGTCTCTTCGTTATCTTGTTTTCAGATTTGTTTATGTGTGTTGGGGTGTGGTCGGATTGGGTCTTATGACAAATCACATATTAAAATTGCTGTGATTGTGATGAAGGTAACAATGAAAGTCATAATCGAAATTAAACAAGGAAAACAATCATTCGCAACTGAAAAGTTGAGAGAAACAAAGCCTCCAGTAAGTAACTAATCTCCTACGAAGACGTAATTCTAATGGAGCTTTATCAAAATAACAATGACATATTTTTCATCACATTTTGCACGTACTCCAGGCTTTATTTTACATAAATAACATCTCAAATAATAAATAACATATCAGAACGAACTAAATATTCACGAAACATATGATAGTATTATGATCTTGTCGAAGACTTTTCTTAGAGCTAAAGCGTTGCTCTTTCAGAAATATTTTTTTTATATATCGTTAACAATTTAAGGATTCGCACGCTAACACTTCATACTGGAAGTGTACATAACATCCGCTGAATCAAGGCGGTAGTAAAAGGCATATAAAGCTAATCCCACACTTTTAAAAGTCTTGAGATGAGATCCAATCTTTATGGCTTGGAACTTCTATCATTTATGTTTATATTTTCTTTCTTATACTTTTTATGTGTGTTTGTTGACTTTCACTTCTTTGAAGTTCGGATTTTTTTGTATTTGTGCTTCTATTCCTGTCTTCGAGCTTCGTCTCATGTTTCGTTTTCTATTTTTACTTTTTATTCTATTTTCTCTCTCCATCTTACTGTTATTCTCTTCACGTCTGTGCCTCTCTATTTATTTATTTTTCTTCCATCTGTTCCTTTCTGAATCCCTCTATTATTTTCTTTCCTATTATTTTTATGTTAACATTTCGTAATTTTCGTTTCTCTTCTTTCTATTTCCACGGGACGAGGGACTCCAATGGGGCCGAGAAGTGGAATCGTGTCTGGTCAAAACGAAAAACAAAAAACAGAAAAAAGTTAAAAACGAAGATAATAATGTCATGTCCCCTTCCAAATCTCCCTCGTTAAAACCCAGGCAGCTCTGGAGGGACTGCCTCGCTGCTAATTAATTTACTCA
>NC_061836.1:1058255-1060755 GCF_019202785.1 Penaeus chinensis
TAGGGGTTGGGGGGGGGGGGACCTCTAATATCGAGTATAAGATGTATCTTTTACTTAGTTTTTTATTTCATTTATTTATCTACTCCTTTATTTATCATTTTATTGATTTATATTTTCATATCTATTATTATGATTAGTTTTATTCATGTTATAATATTTATATACACATATCCTTATTTTATATGGTGATATATTAAACACAAGGGAACTAGAGAGTCCTAAACAAAATGTTTGACCTAACCTGACCTAAACTAACCTACCCCCCCCCCCCCAACAACACCCTAAGGCACAGAGCACGTTAATGTGTTTCAGATCTGAAGTAGTTTTCGCACTCGTGTCGACCCAGCCAGATATGAGCGAACCCGGAGAAAGTATGCTCTCTGATGCCCTGATGCCCAAAAACATACCCATTCGAGAGCTTTCGGAAGAGAAAATGACTCTTTCAACTTGCTAGGAAGAAAGGGGGGAGGGGGGAGGTAAGGGGTGATTTTTTGTTGCAAAGTTAAGGCCGGTTAGTGTTCCCTGGCGTTCATTACAGGCTTATAGTTTGGCATGATTAATGAATGAGCTTTTGGAGGCAGGACAAGTTGTGGAAGAAAAATGCAGGTACGGTACTCTCTCACTCTCTCGGATTTTTTATGTCATCGCTCTCTCCTCTCTCTCTCTCTCTCTGTCTTTCTCTCTACCTCTCTCTCCCCTCCCCCTCTCGCTTTCCCTATCCTCTCTGTCTCTGTCTGTCTCTCTCTCTCTTTCTGTCTCGGTCTCTCTCTCCCTCTCTCTCTCTCTCTGTCTCTGCCGTTGTCCCAGGAAATCGCGTTATCATTTCCCCGAAGCCACATCTCGGTAAAACAGGAGATGGGCGAAAGCGGAGGTTTCGGGAAGGAAGCCTCGCCCCCCCCCCCCTCTCTTTCTCTCTCTCCCCTCTCTCTCTCTCTTTCTCGCTCTCTCTCTCTCCCTCTCTGTTTGCGTGAGTGTTCTCCCTCACACGCATAACTTAGTAACAAGATTAATGAAATGCATATAGTCATGCGTGAAAAAATAAGGATGATAATAAAATAAGATAGAAAAATAAATAAATAAATAGCTATACTCCTACTTTTTTCCTCTACATTATGCAAGAAGGAAAGAAACATTATGTGGTTAACGTTGCATGTTTATGATGAATAAGGATACTTGAGAAAAAAGAAAAAAATCCAGAACTTTAATCATTAATCTCACTTTAATGTCGAGAGTGAATCAAAATTCAGTGTTCACGCCCTCAGCCCTCCCAGCGCGTGGATTTTTACCTGCGTCATGATGAAAGAGAGAAGGAAGAGGGAATTACTTTCCATTATTTAATTCTCTTGAGTTTTTATCTCATTGTTGGAATTTTATCTCCTTTTCAACGTTTCATTTTATCATTAGCATTTCATTACATTAGTATGAGAGAATGAGAGAGAGAGAGAGAGAGAGAGAGAGAGAATGAGAGAATGAGAGAGAGAGAGAGAGAGAAAGAGAGAGAGAGAGAGAGAGAGAGAGAGAGAGAGAGAGAGAGAGAGAGAGAGAGAGAGAGAGAGAGAGAGAGAGAGAGAGAGGGGGGGGGGGGGGGAGGCTGACTTCCCGAAACCTCCGCTTTCGGGAGGGAGGTGATTGTGTGTGCGTGTGTTAGTGTGTGTGTCCATGAATGATTTTATGCTTGCCTGTATGTGTGGGTGTTTATTTGTTTGTGTGTGTGTGTGGACGTATGTTCGTGTATGATTTTATGCCTACCTGTGTGTGTGCGTGCATAAGTGTGTGCGTTTATGTGTGTATGTGAATATGTTTGTATATTCAAACGTGTTTGTGTGTTTATATGCATGTGTACGTGCACGAATGTAAGTGTATATGCATGTGTATTTGGACTCCTACGCCCATGTGAGTATCTTTGAGTTCATCTGCGAACGCGTGTGTCTTCGTGAGGCCGGGTACAGAGTTCTTAAAATCGTTAAGTGATCTCGGGAGTTCCTCGAATCGACCGAGAGATAAATCGAGGGGAAGCTTCTAAAATTTACATGATTCGACCCGCGTTATAATGGACCTAGGATAGAGAGAGAGAGAGAGAGAGAGAGAGAGAGAGAGAGAGAGAGAGAGAGAGAGAGAGAGAGAGAGAGAGAGAGAGAGAGAGAGATAGAGAAAGAGACAGAAAGAGAAACAGAGAGATAAATATAACCAAATGAGTTCCAAGATATAGTACCTCGAGTTTAGAGAAGTCCAAAGAAAAAAAAAAACGTAGAAAAAAAACAACAATTAGAAAGAAAAAAAATCTTCATAAAGAAGAGCGTCTCCTTTTAAGTAGAGTCTTATTTTTTCGTTTGTATTTTCTTAAGCATCCCAGAGAACGCGCAACTTGAAACAGGAAATTACAAATTCCTGAGTACACGAGTCTTCAGGGAATTAAACTCTTATTTACTTTTCTGTTTGTTTATTTTTTGTTTAATTATTCAATCGTCCATTTCCTTATTCGTGTTCAGTTGTTTCTCTT
>NC_061836.1:1071245-1073745 GCF_019202785.1 Penaeus chinensis
TGCTTACGAACATAAATGAGAACCGAAAAAAAAATAAGATCAATAAAAGGAGAAAATTTCACGAGAAAAGAACCAGACCATAAACAACACAGGACGCTAACTCTTATCTTTTATTTTGTTTCGTTTATCTTTGGACAATGATAATTCAGGGCCGCAAATAGCCCTTTGGGGGAGCGACGGGAAGGAGAGGCCACAAGGGAGAAATAAAGAAAAAGAACGAGAACGATAAAGAGAAGAAAAAAACAAAGAAACAAGACAAGGGATAGTAAAAAAGGGAAAGATAGAGGATTAAGAAAGAGAGAGAGGGGAAAAAAAAAGATAGAGAGAAGGGGAAACAGAAAAAAAGAAAGAATGAGCAAGAGAAAAAAAGAAAGATTGAAGAAATAATAAAGAGAAAGATATATGAAAGAAGAAGGAAAAGGGACAGACAAAAAACAGAAATCAGAGAAGAGGAAAAAGAATGAGAAAGAGAGAGAGAAAAAAAATGTGGAAATAATAAAGAGGAAGGAAATGAGAAAGAAGGAAAAAGAGACCGAAAAGACAGAAACCGAGGCAAAAGAAGAAAATGAAAGAAAAAGAAGAGACAGAATAAAGAATCAGAAATAAAGGCCCTGAAAATAAACGAATGAAAAACAAAACAAAAGAAAAAAACAAAAGTGTTAACCAAAAATAAAGAATGGAGAGAGAGAGAAAATAAGTACATAGAATAGGATATATAAGATATTGCAAGAAGGGGGTGGGGAAGAAAAGAAAGAAAAAAAAAAAGAAAACGAAAAAAAAGAGAAGCTGAAAGAGATTCCATTATCTGAATTAATCCATAAAACCTCGCTCTGTCCTCCTGCGCGCGATGGGGAGAGGAGAGAGAAATGGGAAGGAAAGGGAGGAGGAATAGAGGAATAAGAGGAGAGAGGAGAAGAAGAGGAATTATTGGAGGAGGAAGGGGAGGAGGAAAGAGGAATAGGCGAAGAAGAAAAAGAAGAGGAAATGGTAGGAGGACGAAAGTAAAAGGGAGAAGTAGAAAAAATAAGAGGAGAAAAGAGGAAGAGGAGGAGAAAGAAGAACAAGAACAGCGAGAGGAAAGCAAGAAAGAAAAATGAGGAGTAAATGGGAACCAAGAAGGAGGAGGAGAAAAGAAGAATAAGAAGAATAAGATGGATAAGAAGGGAGATGAAAAGGCTGAGAAGAAAAATGAAATAAAAATGAAGAGAGAAAACAAGACGGAGAAGTTGAGGGAAGTTAAAATTAGGTATAAAAAAGAGATAAGGATAGGAAGAAGGCATAATCTTTAATGATAGCAATACAAACAAAGAAGGAGAATGAAAGGAAATAAAACAGACCAAAAAAAACGGAGAAAAGAAGGTGAACTGTAAATGAAGGAGAAATAAAAACAGAAGGTATGGAAGAAGGAAAAAATAAGAGAAGAATAAGAAGGATAGGAAAAAGAGAAGACAAAGAAAATGAAGAAAGAGGGGTAGAAAATTAAGGAGATGAAGAAGGAGAAAACAAAACGACGAATGGGAAGAAAAGGATAAAAAAAAAAAATCAGGACCAAAATTAAGAGAAAGAAGAAGAAAATGAAGAGTGAAAAGAAGGGGGAAAATGAGAACAACATGAGGAAGAGGAGAGGAAAAGAGAAACAGGGACGAGAGACGTAGCGCGAGAGACCAAGCTCCTCCGCGAGACGTCCTCGAGCCTCGTCCTCGTGGGAGTCCCTCTTCGGCCGCTCGCCCTCGGCCTCGCTGCTCTGTGAGCCTGGACGTAGCTGCGCCCTCCCCCCCCCCCCCCCCCCCCCCCCCCCCCCCCCCCCCCCCCCCGCCTGCAACGCTAGATTTATTGCTGGTTTTCTAAAGTTTCTGTTTATTTGCTTTTTTTTTTTTTTTTTTTTTTTTTTTTTTTGTCTCTGTATCGGTCTTTCTTTCGTTTTCTCTTTCTCTGTTTATATGTCTCTCTTTCCCTCTGTCTCTCCTTCTCTCTGCGTCTCTCTATTTCTCTCTCGCTCTCTCTCTCTCTCTCTCTCTCTATCTCTCTCTCTATTTCTCTCTCGCTCTCTATCTCTCTCTCTCTCTCTCTCTCTCTCTCTTTCTCCCTCCCTCCCTCTCTCTCTCTCTCTCCCTCTCTCTCTCTATCTCTCTCCCTCTCTCTCTCTATCTCTCTCTCTCTCTATCTATCTACCTTCCCTCCTCATTCTCTCTCTCTCTCTCTCTCTCTCTCTCTCTCTCTCTCTCTCTCTCTCTCTCTCCCCTCTCTCTCTATCTATCAATCTATCTATCTGTCTACCTATCCATCTCCACCCCCTCATATTTTATGATTTTCTTTTTTTCTCTTTTAATCATTATCCTTTTTCCTATTTTCCAACCTTTCGTCTCATGTGACTCCAGTGGATCTGGATAATGTATTGTTCGCCTTCTCTTCAAACAGACTCTAGGAGGCGGGGAAACATCTTGACATTTAATTAGGTGTAAACAAGGTAGCTACTTTTTATGGGAATATATGTATCCGT
>NC_061836.1:1098745-1103745 GCF_019202785.1 Penaeus chinensis
AAGGGAGGGCCGGCGAGAGATGGAGAGGAGAGGGAAAAAGGGAGAGAAGGAGAGAGAGAGAGAGAGAGAGAGAGAGAGAGAGAGAGAGAGAGAGAGAGAGAGAGAGAGAGAGAGAGAGAGAGAGAGAGAGGGGGGAGGGGGGGAGGGAAAGAAAGAGAGAGGGGGAAGAGAGAAAGAAAGAGAGAGAGAGAGAGAGAGAGAGAGAGAGAGAGAGAGAGAGAGAGAGAGAGAGAGAGAGAGAGAGAGAGAGAGAGAGAGAGAGAGAGAGAGAGAGAGAGAGAGAGATAGAGAGAGAGAGGAAGAGAGAGAGAGAGAGATAGAGAGAGAGAGGGAGAGAGAGACACAGACAGACACAGATAGAAAAAGAGAGAGAAAGAGAGAGAGAGCGCGAGGAAGAGAGAGAGAGAGAGATAGAGAGAGAGAGGAAGAGAGAGAGAGATAGAGAGAGAGAAGAAGAAGAAGAAGAAGAAGAAGAAGAAGAGAGAGAGAGAGAGAGAGAGAGAGAGAGAGAGAGAGAGAGAGAGAGAGAGAGAGAGAGAGATTTGATTCACTGTCATTACCAATTATCTTCAGCGTTAACGTCCTGACCAACGCCCGCACAGCATCGCCATCATTATTATTCGCGAATCTGCTGGTAATGATGATGACTTTATTATCATTGTTACATTATTATTATTATTATTATTATTATTATTATTATCAATATTATTGTTATTAACAATAATACCAACAAAGCCAATGGTGACGACAGCAAAAACGACATTGACGAACTAAGAATTCAGTGATGAAAAATACAGTAGAATGATAAAAAAGCAAAATAGTATACAATAAAAAAAAAAAAAAAAAAAAAAAATATATATATATATATATATATATATATATATATATATATATATATATATATATATATATATATATATATATATATATATACAAGTAAACAAGAGAAACAACAATAAAGAAAAGAAAGCTGTCGAGACGAGGACGCAGCCCCTCAGCCTCGCCCGTCCGCCCTCGAGTACCTGCCGACTCCCCCTCGACAGTCGCGTCACGTGAGGGGCAAGAGGGCGGCGGACGCGAAAGAAAATGTGATAACGGGGAGAGAAAATGTAATCAGGAAAAATAAAGCGGGAAGAGGAGTCCACGAGGAGACGGAGGAGAGGCCAAATCAGCCGCATTTTCGGTAAAGAAGGAGGCGTGCCGAGGCTGCGAGGGGCGTGTTCCAGGGCAGCCTTCTCTGGCCTGCAGGACGGGGCGAGGCGGTGCTGAGGCTGCAGGCTGAGCGGCCGCTGCGTTGGAGCTGATGGTTGTGTTGTGTGCGCGCGAGATGTGTATATTTAAGCCTATCCCTTAACCAACAAAGGCAGTTATGCAGACTCAGAAGGCTCCGATGAATAGTTCATTTGCAGGCCTTTCTTGACAGTCGTCGGATGATTTCCCTACATCCTCTTTGCGTTCTGTTTCAATATATATGTATGTATATGTATATATATGAATATATATACATACATACATATATATATATATATATATATATATATATATATATATATATATATACACATACACACACATATATATTTGTATATGTGTTTATGCATAAAAATATACTTATGTGTGTCTTTGTGTGTCTGCATATATATATTTACGTACACGTGAGAGGCACACATGAGCTAAAGTCCCAGGCTCCAGTAAGACAAAAATCTCCGCCACCAGGTCCACGAAGACGAAGGAGCAAGACGGCGAGAGGCCCTGGCGAAAAAGGGCCTCCCGTCGAATAATGGATAGCGGTTGAGGTCGTCCTTCTGTGAGACTCTGTTTCTATTTTTGACGGGTCGTTCCTCTCTGTTTCTCTCTGTGGGAGTCTCTGTGTGGCTCTCTGTTCCTTTTTTTGAACCCTGTTTCTTTCTATGGCATTGTTTTTATTATTTAAAGTCAGTTAAGTCTTACGAGCAGAGGTTTCATACCGGCGAAAATATTACATCATATGTATGTAGTTCTCTTGATAATATAACTGTTTAATAAAGTTGAGCTTAATCCTCATTATAAATGAAGTCTATGTGTATCACTGCTGGTAATTTTTTCATCATCTACTGTATATAGTTTTCAGTTTAACTAGAAATGAGCTTCAGTGAATCATTACGTCTAAGATTAACTCATCTGGGTATCCTCTGTGGCGTGCAATCCCTAACTCAATTACACCTTATAGTTGTGATGTAAATTAAAAGAAAATAGAGCAACATTCAACGAAGGTGTCATATTAATATTGAAAACTGTAATAAATATTATCTAGAGTATAAGAAAAATAGAGACAACTGCATCTAGATTGAAATGGCAACGAGAGAAGACATTACAGAAGAACAAGGCTGAAAAATACTGAAAAAAGGAGATTGAATTAAAAGAGAGATAACGAAGCCCTTGAAAAAAAAGTATTCAAAAAGTATTATGAAGGAAGATAACAAAAACGAATATACAAAGAGTAAATATATTTGAAAATCAGAAACATATCAAGAAGAAAAGAAAACTTAAGAAGATAGATGGGATGGGTGAAAATACAATAAAGTCTAAAGAGAGCTGGAAAGATTTCTGAAAGATTTCGGAGAAAGTATGATAGACAGCGAGACATAAAAATAGTGAAACCAGTAAGAAAGAAATCGCAAAAATGAAGCAAAGATGTTTTCTCATAAGACTAGTAGAAGGGAAAGAAAAAATGTTGATAAAGGATAATAGTTTTGATAATGATAATAATCGTGATTGTTATAAAGGTTAGATAGAAAGGAAGTGACCGCCATACAGAGAAAAGGAGAGAGAGGAGAAGAGATAAGAAGAGAAGAGAAGAGGAGAGAGGAGAGAGGAGTGAGAGAGAGAATAACAGAGAATGAAAGACACAGAGGCAGACATATATATAAGTCAGAAATCAAGAAAAAAAGAGTAAGAAATTCAGCGAAACAGACGAATGAAGAAACAGAGAGCGAGGCGAGAGTGAGGTTAATGAAGGAAGTACCTGCAGTCTTCCGTGCCAGAGAGCCAGTGCCAGGTCCGAGTGCCTCGCAGTGCCGCTTTAAAGGAGACCTCGGTATTTGGCTGCGAGGGGGAGGGGGGGATACACCCACTCCGCCTACTCCTCCCACGTCGAGCATGCAAGGCCAGAGCGAATGGGCGGGCGGGTGGGCAGGCGGGTGGGTGGCTGAATGGGTAGGTGGAGTGGGCAAGGTAGATGGGTGGACGAGTGGGTGGATTTAAATAGGTGAATAAACGGAGAGGAGAGGAAGCAAGTAAGGAATGAGGAAATTAATAAACTGGTAAATAAAAATGAAGATATACAGACACAAATAAACGGGGTTAGTGCATGTGGGTGACTTGCGAAGTAAGGAAAGAGGAAGTGAAAAAAAAAAAGAAATGAAAAGAGTGAGGGTGGTGTATAATCGATCGATAAACTCCTGCATAAAGAGGATGGAACGACGAGCAAATAAACATTCAAAGAAGCGAAAGAGAGAAAGTTCTTGTGCCGATCAAGAATACGTTAATGCGTGGGTACAGAGGGGTGTAAACTAAGAGGTGAATTGTTGAGTAAATAAAACGTGCGACTGAATAGGTAAGTGAGTGAGTGAGGGCGTGGATTAGACCAAAGGGTACGGCTTTTAGAAATACATAGATGACAACGGAGAGAGAGTGAGAGAGAGAGAGAGAGAGAGAGAGAGAAAAGAGAGAGAGAGAGAGAGAGAGAGAGAGAGAGAGAGAGAGAGAGAGAGAGAGAGAGAGAGAGAGAGAGAGAGGGAGGGAGAGAGGGAAGGTGACAGAGAGAGGGATATATATATATATATATATATATATATATATATATATATATATATATATGTGTGTGTGTGTGTGTGTGTGTGTGTGTGTGTGTGTGTGTGTGTGTGTGTATGTGTGTGTGTGTGTGTGTGTTTGTATATATATATATATATATATATATATATATATATATATATATATATATATATATATATATATATATATATATATATATATATATAAATATATATATATATATATATATATATAAATATATATATATATATATATATATATATATATATATAATATATATATATATATATATATATATATATATATATACGAACGCACACACGCACACACACACACACACAGACTCCTCCACATCATTCCTGCCCCCCCCAACCCTCACCACCACCACTTCCCTGCCTTCTCTCCCTTTCGTCTTCAAGTCAACACTAAGTAGAGTTAACTCGCGGTGCTGAATGTTCTCGTTATTCGCCAGAAAATTAAAGAGCAAGCGAGTGCGAGTGGAATGGAGGGGGGGGGGGGGAGGGTTAAGGAAGAAAATGGAGGGAAGGGGGAGAGAGCAAGAGAGAAAAAGAGAAAGAGAGATAGATAGATAGATAGATAGATAGATAGATAGATAGATAGAGAGAGAGAGAGAGAGAGAGAGAGAGAGAGAGAGAGAGAGAGGGAGGGATAAAGAGAGAGAGAGAGAGAGAGAGAGAGAGAGAGAGAGAGAAAGAAAGAGAGGGGGTGAGAGAGAGAAAGAGAGAGAGAGAGGGAGGGAGGGAGGGAGAGAGGGGGAGGGAGCGAAAGAGAGAGAGAGAGTAAGTGCGTTATGAGAGAGAGAGAGAGAGAGAGAGAGAGAGAGAGAGAGAGAGAGAGAAAGAAAGAGAGGGGGTGAGAGAGAGAGAGAAAGAGATTAAGGGATGGGAAGAGAAAAGATGAAAGAGACAGAAAAAAACTAACAAACAAAGAGTAACGAGTAACAAGTAACGAGTAGCGGGTGACGAGAAACAAGTCCGGCGTATTCATCATCGAGGGCCATTCACACCCGCCCGAAGGCTTCCCCCAATCCCTCTGTCTCTGTCTGTTTGTCTGCCAGACAGCTCTCTTTCTCTCTCTAGATCTATCTTTCTGTCTGTCTATAAATCTCTCTGTATATTCGTCCATATATCTATCTGTCAATTTATCTATCTGTCTGTCTGTCTCTC